>NC_053114.1:33001024-33301024 GCF_010015445.1 Perca fluviatilis
GGTTTGTGTCCCTTTTTTTTTACTGGCACACTTGAACAGGTATGTGGCCAGCAGCGACTTCAGATGTGTTGTGACTGATCTAACAAACCAGAAATGCTCAAGTCTGCAGTGAGTCTAATTCACATGGAAATATCTCAAAGTCATCTACTTGCAAGTTTGAAATACTACTGTATGGAACTGACTACTTTCACAAAAAACTAACATAAAGATTGTGGTGATTCAACTGAAGAACTGCCTTTTTTTTCCTCATATATAGCATAACTGATCCAATCTGAACCAGAATGTGACATGCTCGGGACAAACTGCACAGCTAACATGCTCTCATGTTTGCCCATAAGCTACAGTTTCTTTTTCTTGTCTTTTTATTTTTTACAAATTGCAGCTCTAGTTCATAAACTTCTAAGATGAAGAATTGATTGTATTGCCGTTCATGTGATCTAGCCGTTAAACTGCAGCGCCACCCGGACAGCAAAAAGATTTCAGCTCGGTACTCTGATATTGTATGAATGTTGGCCTTCATGCTCCAATTTGGCACCTTAATATCTGTTTAAATCATGTGGTGTGTCTTGACTTAAATTCAGTGGTCACTAACCCAAAGGAAGGTAAGATGCATATTGGTGTTTATCGGACCATACTGTAAAATTAAAGAATGGACCGTTGTCTTTTGGAATCTTCTAGTGATATAAGCATCTTTGCTTTCTTTCTGGTCATTTCTTTTACGTGGATATTGATGGGCTCCACACGCAAAATGTCTTTTTAAGATGCAACAAATTCTACATGTTTGTCTAAGCTCTTGAATATAGGCGTCATCGTGTGCAGCCGCTCAGACTCAAGTAGAATGTTTTACATTACGTTACCATGTGAATGCTTTTCTACACAGGACAACATATTACCATAGAAGGAATATTTATTGCTCCTGAGTATTTTTTAGCAGAGAGGGGACAGGAATGGTCTCACTTATTTACCACCACTAGTAGAGCTTGTGGTCAGATATGTTCCCCAACCCTTTAAATGTTTTTGTATTCCTTCTTTACACCTACAGTACATACAGTATAAACAGAATTTGATGATGATGCAATAACATGGATGGTGCTTTAGAGGGCAGTATTGGTTTCCCTTACACCATGCAAACAAGTAATAATATAGGAGATGATATTGTATAATTGAGTGCTTATTTTACTTTCAAGTATAGAATATGTGGTTAGAGTAACCAGGCAGGTTGATGAGCTACAACAGCATGCAAATTTAGAATAACTGTAAATACCTCAGACGTCTCAATTGAATGCCGTGCAGTGCCGCTTCTGTGCTTTGTCTAATGGTTACCGCCCCCTGCAGATTTACTTTGGCCCTTTCCTTGGAGATTTTCTATCCAGCTGTTTGTGATTATAATCATTTTTCCAGCAATAATCAATCCCTGCCAGCGATTGATTTGAGTCCATTCACCTCCAATTCTGTAAATTCAGAAAGCAGCCAAATTCTAAATCTGAAAATAACTTCGCAGTAAGCTAATTGCAACAAATGAAACTTGTAAGAATTGATGTGAAAGTAAGAGGAATGTGAAGTGACTGCAACACTAATCACTGCAGTTCATCTCTTCTTTTATTTTTTATTTTTGTCCACCAGTCCCTGAGTTTAAGGGTGCTCTGCGCGACTGTACAGAACATACTACTTGCTGCAATAGAAGAACCTTTTGTTTACCGAGTTTGATTGTAGTGTGTTTGGTTCCCTTGTCTTACTTTATGGGCTGTGTTTCAATATTAAACTACAGTATATCGTGAGATTAGGTCCTGCTGTGATAATGCATGGCTTTGTGCTTCAGATGCATCTTTTTGTTTATACAGCGACAGAGTTAAACTTTTAAAGATGCACTGAGTGATTCTGACCTCCAGGTACAACACAGTATACCATAGCAAATGGCTCATGACACAGACACATTTCAACATGACTTTTTTAATTTAAAAATTTTTTTAACAGTTGGATCTGAATTCAGAAGGGTTTTTTTTCTGGCAATGTATTATGTGGGAGTGTGGGAGGGAAGGACTCATTAGTCAAGTCTGTAGTATTATTATTAGTGCCTTAGTCCGTAGCCCATACAGTGTCTCGTCTGCTTGAGTGACAGCTTCACCTCATCGGTCAGTAGAAGGTACTAGACGAGCAATTGTTTGGGAATGTGGGTTCATGTCCATGGGGGTTTTCTAACATTTGTTGTCCCACTTCTTAATGTACTGTTCCTCAAAGTCCTGAACCAACTGTATCCCCTCTCTCTCTTTTACCTTCTGCCACATGTAAGGCCTTTTGGCTATGACAGAGGAACTGTTTGCCACTCAGAAAAATGTGTTGCGGTTTAAAATGTACCATCAACATATATATATATATATATATATATAAAATATACACATTTTTGTACTGCATTCCATGGGCATGTACCACAGTGCTTGTAAACTACAACAGACTGGAGGATTTGGTCTGCCAACTGCTTTATTGTATGTTATGAAGTTACTGAAATTTTATAAATTGGCTTTTTCTTGTGCTTTTAAGCCTCTAAATGTGATAACAACATTTCGATATATCTGTCATCTATCATGATGTAGTTACGCATTTCAATGATTTGGAGTAATTGAAGTGTTCTGTACGTTTTCTTTTCTCCCTTAACAGACTTAAAATTATGTAGTTACTACAATAAAGATGTGATAACATACAATATAAAAGATATTTATCTGGCCTCAATAAAACTATTTTTT
Source organism: Perca fluviatilis (assembly GCF_010015445.1). NCBI lineage: Eukaryota > Metazoa > Chordata > Actinopteri > Perciformes > Percidae > Perca > Perca fluviatilis. Next base: position 33,003,766 of record NC_053114.1, read on the forward strand.
GTATTCTCTGAAAATAAAGCATTTCAATGTAACTTTGCATGTCAAGTTTCCTTTTGTGGTTATTTTTTTTTTGTGTAAAGCAAAGACCATAATGTGTGTGCATTTTACATAGTATGATTAACACATCTGCTCACCGTATGTCACTTTTCTGGTTTATGAACACACATTTGTTTTCAAATTTAAGACCTGCATTATAGGTTTCTACCAAGTGTAATAGGTGTTTGCCAATTATCTTCCGGTACCCTCTTCTTTGTCCTCTTCCAGTTTGAGGTGATCTTCCACTCTCGATCTTATGAACATACATTTTAACTTGGAAATATCATAGCTCAGTTATGGAAATTAACCAATACGGTTATATTTTTTTAAATAACAAATGCAACTGTATACTGTATATCATTGTAACACTACCTGAACCACATTCCTCACAAGCTCAAATGTCTGTAAGCACATTTCAGGCTGTAGGACACTGCTGGGGTCATGTCCTCAGGTTTCCCTTTTTGGGGTTTTGGCAACCTGGGGGAAGTTTACTTAAAGTGCTCATATTGTGCTTGTTGGGTGTTTTTCCTTTACTTTATTGTGTACGTAATAGGCTTCCAAAGTGAAAAAGCCCAAGGTCCACCCCAAAGGGACTTAGTATCTCCAACAGAAAACACTGTTCACAAACTGCTCCAAACTGCTCTATTATAGTCCAGCCTTTACTTCTGTGACGAACGTGCGTCACTTTGTAACACACGTTATAATGCTCGCCTAGCTGTTAGCGTGGCACGCCCTCATTCTCTGCTTCTGACTGGCTAGCAGTGCTGACCTAGCTACTGCGCATATGCGACTCCCAACAAAGATGGAACAGAAGTGAGATGCCTCACTCTGTAGCTAAAACAGAGAGCTCAACCCACAGGGTGAAAAGAGGAGCTGCAGCAATGTGCAGTACAACAAAAATAGTTTTTTTTTTTTTAATTAAACCATGTAAACCTATTCTGATATAACCTCTAAATACAATTATGAACCTGAAAATGAGCATATGAGCACTTTAAGTAAACTTATTTTTAACAGTTTTTACCTTTTTGACTAACTACCAATTTGCCCAATACATCAGTATTAAATACAAGCCTTTGCCTCAATAAAATACAGTCTAGACTAAGAAAAAAATTTAATCCGAAAGTATAATTCATAAACGGAACTAAAAATCAACATTCAATACCAACTTTTGACACTTGACCGTTTTCAGTCATTGATGCCACAACACATTTAGGTGGGTATTCAAAATGTAATGAGGTTCAATACCCAGACCTAGAAGAACTCAGTTCTCCACCGGAATTCTTTTTCTGTCAATTTGGAGATGTATTTGAAATGGCATTTAGACCTTTATCTTGGGAAATATAACTTCCTCTGTCAGCAACAGTACTGACGGGATGTAGAACCACAACAAGTTCTCTAGACTCTCTAGGATAACCGAGAGGTGAGCGCTGACAAGAGAACAAGGTCTCTTTAAGTGTCAGTTTAGTGATGGGACAAGATGGTATTTCTGAGTCAGCGCTAAACCTGAAGCTATATTGAGTCCATGCTAAGAAGTGAGAGCCATGCTAAATTTGTCTGGCAATAAAATGTCAATTAGTGTGGCACAGCTGCTCCCAACACTGCTTTTAAACCTGGAATCCTTTTTCTGCCATTTTCTCTTAAAGTTAGTTCTTTAGGCTACTACTGCTCACGCTTTTTCTTATAACAAAAAACGAAATCTCAGACACTGAGTACACTTTTCATTTCCAGTAACTACTGGATCAGATTTTTAACAAGAGGCCCTGTTACACTGACTTGGCTGAGGAAGAGACAGCAAAACCCTTGCTAAAAGAACGAGGGCATTACATTTAATGCGGACAAGCAGCTGATAGAAGACAGCTCATCCATTATTTTTATGCCCTAAATCTAATTAGAATAAAAGTCAGAAAGCGGGTAAGGTTACTGATGAATGCTGCTTGCTACATTGCAGTGTCATAGGCTTCATCCACTAAAGACCGTTGTATTGAATTGCCTGCCCTGACTTGAAGGCGCCACAGGCAAAAACAGTACCTTCTTACCACTGTGACCCGCAGTCGATGCTTCATTTTTCACATTTTCATTTCAATAAAATGGCCACTGTCACATCAGGTTGTTGACTGTTACTCCACTGAAGGAAAATGACACACCAATGACACGCTTTAACAAGCAGCACACGAAACACACTCATCACACTGATATTTTCACATGACCTCACATATGAGCCCTGCACATCCAAACCGTTGTGATGAGCTTGATGAAGTTGAATCACAGCAAGAGATGAAGTTTGACACGGAAGGATTGGGTGGAACACCAACATTGTTCCTCCTCGATACTTTAAATTATTGAGGAGGAAGTAAGAAATTCCAGTCTAGACAATGAAATCATCACAGTACTCCCATTTTTGTCTGGGAGCTGCTCACCCAGCCGTCTCAACACATCTGTGATGAACCATTCAAACAGCTCTGGCCTTCATTTGTTGTCTGACACTGCAGCATCAAGGATCGACTCAACTGTGCCGTCACTATTTGGTCTGCGGACTGTTAAATTCCTTTAAAAAATACAACATGAATTAAAGCTGCAAGCAGTGTTGGACGGGCCCTTGCGCCCCTGTGTGCGTCGGGGTTACTGGCGGACGCTGCTACTTACGACCGTGCATTTGCGCGGCACTCAGACACTGCAAATAATCAGCAATGAAAAGGGAACTCCCTGCTGAGTTCAATGATACCTCACACAAGACTCTAAGTCATACAGCCCATTAGCTGTGAAAGGGGGCGTGGCCAAAGCATAGGGGTCAGGGCAAACCTTTACCAATAAAAAAGGAAGTCTCTGCTGAGTTCATTGATACCTCACATAAGACTCTACTTTAAATGGGTCACCAGGTATGAAAGGGGGCGTGGCTTAAGCATAGGGGGGCGGGCCAAACCATCACCAATGAATAAGGAACTCTGCTGAGTTCAATGATACCTCACACAAGGGTGTACATCAAACGGGTTATAAGTTAAATTAAAAAGGGGCGTGGCTACAGCATAGGGGGCGGGTCAAACCATCACCAATCAAAAATAAACTGCTGAGTTCAATGATACCTCACACAAGACTGTACTTTAGTTATGTAAGGGGGCGTGGTTTAAGCATAGGGGGCGGGCCAAACCATCACCAATGAAGAAGGAACTCTCTGCTGAGTTCAATGACACCTCACACAAGACTACCTTAAACGGTTCAAATGTTGTGGAAGGGGGCGTGGTTCAGTATCACATGTAAACCACACACTATAAGTTTCATGTAAATCGGATGATGTTTGTCATATAAGGCTGATTTCCTGTTGCCTATTGCCTATAAATGTCCTCAGGCCTAGACCCTTTTCAATCGTGAGAAATTTTGGCCAAATTGGACAATGTACACTAAAGTTACAACAACTTCTTTGTTCATTGATAAATGCTCAAAATGGCCACCACGCCACGCCCACACTGTTGGACGAAAAGATTTAACTTTTCATCGTTAAGGTCTTTATATGACACAGACCGAATTTGAAGTCGATCTGAGTTCGTTAAAGTATAGCACCTTGACTTTTAGGCCTACTTCCTGTTGCCACTAGGGGGCGCTATGACTTTAAGTAAATATCGGCCTTTATATGTCCTCAGGGTTGGACTCTTATGAATCCTGAAAAGTTTCAAACCAATTGGACAATGTACACTCAAGTTACACCCACTTCCTTTTTCGATGACGAAATGCACAAAATGGCTGCCCCGCCACGGCCATGCCCTATGACAAAAAGTTTTTCTTTTAATAACTTTTCATCTCTAAGGTCTTACGATGGCACAGACCAAATTTGAAGTTGATTGGATGAAATCTCTAGGAGGAGTTTGTTAAAGTACGACATGTGGAAATGGCCAAAATCACACTAATTTCGAACTTTCGATTCAAAATGGCAGACTTCCTGTTGGGTTTAGGGTATGGCTCCAATGAGCTTTTCTGTACGTCTTTACATGTTACATATGTGTACCAAGTTTTGTGAGTCTATGTTAAATGTACTGCAGGGGCTCAATTCTTTTAATTTTGTAGGGGGCGCTAGCAAGCCATTTATGTGTACCTATTCCCGAAACCCTTAAAATACGTAAATTTTCATCAGAATTGATGCGACCGCCAATTTTGGTGAGTTTTTGAGTATGTTAAGCCCCTCAAAAATTTTATTTGCCGGAAGAAAGGAAAGGAAAGGAAAGGAAAGGAAAGGAAAGGAAAGGAAAGGAAAGGAAGAATTACTTCAGTTTCAATAGGGCCTTTGCCGCTGTTGGCGGTTGGGCCCTAATTATATTCACTCACTTACAGAAGGGATCACAATATGCTAAACTACACCACAGAAACAAAGACTGTGTTTAGATTAAAGAGTTCTTCACAACAGTAAATCAGTAATGCATACACAGCCGTCAACAGCCAATGGTCACCTAATGAAAATCAAATTTCAAAGGTCTATAAACTTTATATGTGGCTCTTTAAAAGGCTGTGGCATCATTGTTACAGGGTCACATATACTTTCTTGCATGATGGGAATTCTGGGAATGCTGAAGGTTGTTTCAATGAAGGCACCCGTCAGCATACCTTTGACTCACAGTTAAACTTTTTCCTGGTGAACAGACCAATTAAAAGACAGATGTTTTTCATGTAGAAATATCCCATTGATTTCCACTGAGCAATACTCAAGAAATAATGGCTAGGATATGCAACAACAAGAAGTGTGGTTTAAGACCAAGGACAATTTAGTCATTTACTCAAGTCTAGCAAAAGGGAGTAGTTTTAAACAGACAAGTTCTCTGGCATTAGTGTGAATAAAACAACGTGATAAAACGCTCCTGTGAAAATGAACACTTGGTTTTTGCTGCAGGCAAAAAAACTGAAGCATGTTGTCCATGTATAATGGCCCTCGGAGGAGAATATAAAAATCATACTTGCTGTATACTGTACTATACTGTAGTGATCTATCAAGACTGTCTGCATTATAGAGAATAGGACCAAGTTTGTTGTAGAATTATTTACAGAACCCTCCCCTATATCAAAATCCTAAACCTTAATCTGAGTAAATTATTAATTGTTGGACAGGTGTTGATGTTCGTCTATCCAGTGGGCTAGGGTGACATGGATTGTGCCATGAGCCTCTCTGATCTCTGTATATGACTGGCATGCCTGGCTGGCTGCTTGACAGTCCACAAAACACATGATGGGGTGACAGCACAGTGAGAGCTGACTGCCTTAAAAGGATTTCAGGTCGGACCACCAAAGAGATCAAATATTGGAGTAAAAACACAGAATAAAAGAAACAAACTGTTTTATAGAAAATTATCAAAGTCAAAATGTGGCAACAAGCACTTTAAGAGCAATTTGTTGAATCTTCCACAAGGGTTTCTTAATCAGCTGTTCTAACCAATAAGCATTTATTATTGGGTCAAGATTTGTCCAGTTCTATGTATGATTGCTCAAGACATGTTTTTGGTATAGGCTGCTTGTTTTTTTTTTAGTCTCGCTCACCCATTTTGAATGTTATCACCATTGAATGGGCATTATGTGCCTTTCACAAAGAAACCATGATGGTAAATGAACGGATCTGAAAAAAAAGCTAATGCCCCTTTTGTAAAAGTCAGGCTTAGTAAGGGTGGGCTACGGGGGCCATGCACAGAGTCAAACAGGAGCTTTCCAAGCAGTAAGATCCCAAAAATATGCACTCAACAAAACACAAGCAGAATTAGTGGAGACAAGGAAAGAAAGAAAGGATGCTAGAGTGTAAAGGCTCCTTAGAGAATGACAAAATACCTTCAGCCTGGGTTGTTGTGCCTCATGGACAAGACGACAGTGCTGTTCATAAAGTATTACATAACATGTATAAGTGCTGTACACACATGCACTAGGCATCTAGCACCTATACATCTTAATTTCACAAATTAACTTATATTTAGCCATATTTGGAGCTTGATTTTTCTTCTCATGGTCCAATTTTCCCACTATGTATAAAAATGAATTACTGTAGACTGTAAACTAATATTACTGAGCAATCCACCAGTCCTGACGACAGGTTGTGTGTGACAGCTGCGGGTGTGCCTGTGGCCCTGTGAACTATCACACAGGCACATGCAGTAAGGGGGGCTGTTGAAATGCCAAAGCTTTACATCTTCCAATGTGCATGCCACTGTATCCACTGCGGCCCATTTGAGATATAACTCTCAGGCATGTATTAGCTGAGAGAGGAGTTGGAAAAGCTTGATGATATACCTCTACAGAGAGAAAAGCCTATCTGATTGCTGTTCGGATGTTGAACTGATCCCTGGAAGACAAACAAGCCATATTGGCTAATATGACACCCCACAGAGGGAACTTTCACAGGGGCTTATCCAATCAGATCTTTTTGTTTTGTATGAATAGCTCTGGTGCACAGGGTGCTATTACAATTCATTCTGGTACCAATCTCTGTTGAAATTGGTTGAGTACATTATTCATTAAACAGTGTCTAAAATCCTTAATTTTGGCACAGACAGATGTAAAAAGTATAAAAGACAATGGTCAAATTATTCCTAATTTGCATTTTCTCAAAGTATTTTATGGGTTGTTTTCCTGGATAATAATAAGGTCACTAATATCGGCATGTTTCTCCCAAATAACCTAAGAGGAGCTGCTACTTTTTGGAGTCTTGACACTCTACTTCCTGCCTGTCATTTGGGGAAGGGGGGGGGGTGTTAGAAATAGGAGTGGGCCGAGAAGTCTTGGTGTGAATGGGGAGTGCCCCCCTGACGTCTACACCCCATGTACAGTCATAGAAGTGGTCAAATGTCTTCGAGGAGCGAATCACTGAAGAGATCCAGAAAAAAAGACAGGTCCCGCGTTGACAAACAGCTGCAGTTGTTCCAAAAAAAAGTGTTAGGTATCCAGTAACTGCCTGGTCGAACTACATATTTTACTCACTACAACCCAGGCGAGCTCGCACTCCAGCTTGGCGTTCAGTGTGGCGCAGACGCTCCTTTCAGTTTGTTTTGTTTCTGGTTTGCGCGGACCCCCATCAATTAGCAGCCATGGATGCCATCAAGAAGAAGATGCAGATGCTCAAGCTCGACAAGGAGAATGCCATGGACAGAGCCGAGCAGGCCGAGTCAGACAAGAAAGCAGCTGAGGACAGGAGCAAACAGGTCAACATCCCTTGTAAAACCGGCTCTGGTGCTTTTACGCACCGGTGCCGATGTCACGGTGCGCCATGCGCTGCATTGTTCCTGCATGTCCAGTGTCCTGTGACTGAGAATAAATATTTGGATTACATACATTTTTAAAAATCACAATATCTTTGTTTGTTTTTCGTTACTTTACCTTAAATTTTGGCTGCATGAAGTTGGTAACAAAAGTCAAAAGAATCTTACGTTTAATATTTTTTTTTACATTTACATTTACTATTGGTTTCTTATGATTCCGTAATTCCATAATAGGCATGTTCAAACAGCCTAGAAAGATAGCATTTCTAAATGGTTGATATAGAGTTTATTATGTAGAGTAAAAACGATTATTTCCACACCTTAGAGATTATTCCCATACAGTATAAGGTAGAACACTAGGTGTGATTGAGTTTGAGAGTAATGCTGTCTCTTGTTTCTCTGTAATCAAGCTTGAGGATGACCTGGTAGCACTGCAGAAGAAGCTGAAAGCAACTGAGGATGAGTTGGACAAGTACTCTGAAGCCCTGAAGGATGCCCAGGAGAAACTGGAGCTCGCTGAGAAGAAAGCCACAGATGTGAGTTTGGGCTGACAGTACCACTGACTGGTGGAGAAGCCCCAGTGGGTCACCTAGTGCTTAATGGGTTGACCTTGAACCACCCCTTGGGTCCCCTCAGGAAACTAAGATTACCAGTCCCCATACAGATTTACTCTAATGATTAAGTAATGCAATACTTAATTATAAGAGCCCTATAGGTTGTATAGGATGAAAATATGGATTGTTAAATTTAGCTTTTGTGCTGTATATATGGTAAGGTCCCTGCTCATGGGCTTACAAATGCATTCCACAGCCATTTGCATTAATTTGAGGACCAGTGTAGGGTTTCACGGGACATTTTACACGCATATTTTGGTGTGTAAAATCTTTGACAGATTTGTGCTTGTTCGGGTTTCAGTTGGCACTATGTTCAACCCTGATAAAATTACTTGACTGCGTTTAATGTAACACCAATAACGTCTAATTGATTACTTCACAATCTGCCACAACGTCAAAAACAACAACAACAACAACAACAACATTATTAGGATAATAACTAAAATGGCAGAAGATAATTGTTGTTGATTCCCATGATGGACTTTATTGATTGAGTGATTGATTGATTTATTGACAGGAACACTTACCACAGATAAGAAAAGTAGCCTAAAAACAAGACCTATACATTTTGAATAGCCTATTTACTACAATATGAGGAACTATCAATTAGAATAGAGATAGCCTACTCGATAGGCCATAAACAAATAGTTAGTACAAGAGTGTTTTTTGAATCACCTAAAATAAAATAAAATCAGGTCATAATTGATGCAATAATAAATAGATAATCAAATACAAAAAACACTGGAATGTTATAGGGTGGTGGGTAAAAAGTATTATGTCTGCACAGCAGACAGCAGTGTTAGCAGCATTAAATACAAAAATGTGTTATTGTATTTTTAGCAGGAAAACAAGTGTGTGGGGTCTAATTAGTTGCCTACAAAAACGGAAGGACAGAAGGCCAACAGTTGAGAAATAATTATAATATTATTAATATGGTTTGTGTTGTGTTCATTATGAGACTATTAATTATGTGTACACAATTGTAACTTAGTTTATGACTGAATCAGTGTTTGTTAGGAGCTGGGATTTTGATTGGGTTAGCTCAATTTACCAGTAGGGGATGCACTCAGACGCCTCATAAATTAGATAGTTGTATTGCCTTACTGACCAAATCAAAAAAAAAAATTGACATGAATTTAATTAAATAAACACTGGAAATATTCACAATTAATATATATTTTTTTTATTCATTTGATAAATTGGATTCCTTGCGTGTAAATCGGTTACTTCCGGGGTTGGTGGCACGTCCCAATCCTTATCAGCGGTTGATTAAAGGCGGTGGGGGTGGGGATCAAACGCGCCGCATCTCCAAGTGTGTGTGTCTGAGTTGAGGCAGCCCGCACAGAGCTGAGGGAAACTAGCTTAGCTGAGACCAAAAGAGCAAAAATGGCCGGTGGGAGCTCTCTGGAAGCTGTGAAAAAGAAAATCAAGTCGTTGCAGGACCAGGCCGATGTGGCGGAGGACCGGGCAGCGTTACTACAGCGAGAACTGAATCAGGAGAGGAGTGCGAGGGAATCAGTAAGCCGCTGCTAATTATTTAAGGCAATTAATCCCCTGTCGACGGTATTAGGCGTTAATCTGGTCAAAAAGCGTGCCTTCTAGGCCCAGGCAGCGACGGTTTATGCTCAAATGCAATCAGATATCAGGTAGACATTCTTGAAATTAGCCTACTGTAGGATGTGAGTGCACGATGGGTAGAAGAAAGGACACCACCCGGCGCGTCCCGGATAAACAAACAGCCCTGTAACAAGTAGGCTAGTTGCACCAGCACCACAGGTCTTCTGAGATAAATCCTCCCTTGTAAGACTCCTGCAGGCTACTAGCTAGTTTGAGTGCAGGGAGCTGATTCATCCCCTCCAAAATACTAAATTTTAGCCATGTTTTGGCGCTAATTTATTTATGCGACAAGATAAACAAAATCAATGTGACACAGTAAATTGCAGGCATGGTGCAGAACGGTGGATAACTTGTCCTGGAATTGTATTTTAAGGTACTACCAACAGTAGGTTTAAAAGTTGTATTAAAAAAAACAGAGATGCCATCCACCCCTCAGCCTGTGTGCACATTAGAGCCTGCACCCTCCCTTGGGCTTTAGTCCTGACCCAGCCCAAGCTCTCCTTGGAGAGTATGGGATGGGCTGGATGCTGTAAGCCTGCAAAGCCAGTTGAAACATAGTCCATGATTTTAGGCTATACTAATGAACTTGATTTGACTCTGTATGACTGTGGTGTTTTGCTGTCCTAGGCTGAGGGCGATGTAGCTTCCCTGAACAGACGTATCCAGCTGGTTGAGGAGGAGTTGGACCGTGCTCAGGAGCGTCTGTCCACAGCGCTGACCAAGCTGGAGGAGGCTGAGAAGGCTGCTGATGAGAGCGAGAGGTGGGTACCTTGCTCCCAGAAAACACACCCTACTTGGTCAACACAATCCATTCATAAGCACACTTGCTCTGCTACTCTATCGTTCAGGACAAGACCCTGTAGCCTGGTGGTGGGAGAGACGGGACAGCCTCCCCAAATTGTCTGCCCTTCCAAACTCCTACCTGTGTGTACAGACATCTTGGACACCATCTGAGAGAGTTTTCTCCTGTGCAGGACATGCCATAAGTCAGGAGAGGTGTCGTATCTTGCCAGAGAAGGCAAATACGGTAATCTTTCTGCAAAAGAACTGCTAAAGTTTGAAGCTGGTTAAGCTGGTTAACGATACCTGTTGGGTATCGTTTGGATTTTTACGATTCCGATGCCGAACCGCTACTTTAAGAATGATTCTGATTCCTAAACCGATTCTTGAAAAATGACATCAAAGAGAGCTCTTTCTATAAAGTGTTTTTTCTTAATTGAAAATTATTTCAATTTAACAATATATTAATGTTTTAAAGGACTTAAATATATAAGAACCTAAGTCACCTAACACACAACTACAATAATTTAACAATAAATAACACTATTAACCAGTAACAATAAAATAAATGTTGAGTTGGTATGCTAACTTAACCAGCTTCAAACTTTAGCAGTTCTTTTGCAGAAAAATTACCGTATTTGCCTTCTCTGGCAAGATACGACACCTCTCCTGACTTATGGCATGTCCTGCACAGGAGAAAACTCTCTCAGATGGTGTCCAAGATGTCTGTACACACAGGTAGGAGTTTGGAAGGGCAGACAATTTGGGGAGGCTGTCCCGTCTCTCCCACCACCAGGCTACAGGGTCTTGTCCTGAACGATAGAGTAGCAGAGCAAGTGTAATATGTTTACTAGCGATCACGTGCAGTGAATGGTTAATATGCTTTTACGTCCGTTTTGGTGAGCCCAGAGGGAAAATATGCCGTTTTTAAAAGTTGCCTACATTTACCATAGCTAGCTAACGGTAGACTACAGAGAAAGTGTGATATTTTTATGTCCGTTTCGGAACGTGTACAAAAAGCTGTCTATCAGCAGTGATTGTAGAGTGCATGTCGGAGAATAGTACGGGCAAGCGCTTCACACCGCAAGTGGGCACGCGCGCCACTCGGCAGAAAAGGGAGAAAGGGAAAAAAAGTCTGCCAGAGCAACAGAGAGAAAATATTTCAGTCGACGCATTAAGTGGAACCGAAATGAGGAGACTAATCCGGTCTGAATACTACCATTTCATCAGGAACCGGTTCCATAGTGGAACCGGGTTTCGGTACCCAACCCTATTCATAAGCTCCATGGTGTTTATACAGAAAATTCATAGTTGTACTATACTTACAAACCAATTTTGTGATTTTTATTTTTTTGTTTCAGTGAAATATACTCTTTATGAAAACAAGTGATGTGGCAGGGTGAGGACAGGAAAACCCAGTCTGAAATCACTCCACTGTACTTAAGAATGAGGTCCCATGCTGTTCAAACTTTTTGGAGCACAATGGTCATGCTGGTGCTGAATGCCTTTTTTAAGACAAATGGGGAAACAATTTTTTTTTTTTTTGTGCGTATTACTCTAGCACTGGAATGCTGGATTCTGCTAAACTACAGTGTACTAAAAATCAGAGATTGGACCAGTGACTGTAAAAAGAAAAAAAGTTTGTACAATCAAATGTACAGCAAGCCATATCACACGTTAGATATTAGCTTGAAAATTGTCCGAAAGGCAGTGATTTGGATTAGCTTTAGCTGTTGTGTTGGAGAGCAGAGCTGCAGGGCTAGCCTGGTCTCACTACAGGCACTGATCAGTCAATGTGACCACACCCTAATTTGTGCAGAACTTTAAGTCTGAATATAACTTAATCTGATGAGTTATAAAAAAATTCACCCCCCAGAGTTGTCATGAAGGGTAAACTTGGGTATTTAGACCAAATACAGTTTTGGTACCAGGCTGTAAACATGTTTAGGGCATTTTGACATGGGGGGTCTATGAAATTGACTCACTTCTGGACCCAGCCTCAAGCGCCCACTCGATGAACTGCAGTTTTGGGCACTTCCGCATGTGTTTCATTGCTCAGCACAGGTGGTTGCCCCATGGATTGGACCTGATACATGCTGTTTGTGTACCACACCTAACATTTCACACAGTGCTGCCAACTGGTGGCTGGAAGTCATATTGCACTGATGTTCAAAACTGAATACTAAATTGAATCATGAGGAGAGAAAAGTAGTTGTCTTAGGTGTTTTCAAATTGCAAGTTTAAACACAATTGTTGAAATCCAAATTTCTTTATTATGAATGCATTAAAACGTATGACCAATAGTGGAAACCTGTAACACCTGTAGCATTTTGATGGAAACGTCTTTTTATTGCGACAAGTGCAGGTATTGACGGCATGAATAACACAGTCGCACTCCTCACCATGAGTGCTTGTCCTGCCGTATTTGGTGTTTACTCATACATAGTCTCGCATTGCCAGACCTAGCTTCACAGCGCTGTGTCCGCGCTGGAGTATGGCCTGGCTACACCGCTTATCTATTCTGGGATAGAGGAGAAAACGCTCTGGCTTGTTTGTATTTTTTTTTTTTAAACCAATCACAACCGTCCTGGGCGTGTGCCCTTGCGAAATAGATAACGGAAGGTGAGTGACATCGTGCCGGATGTCAGGCTTTATCCCAGCAATGTACATCTGTTGAGCCAGACTAATTAATACATGATCTCTCACTCAGTCATTCTGTACACAGCAGGGTTTTTCCTGCATAGAGAAGGTTTTGGCGCCCCCCACCCAAAGAGGTTTAAGCCAGCGTCAAAGGAATTTCAGGAGAGGCCAGCCTCCCTCTAATCCACTGCCACAACTGTGCACATGCGGCTGGCGCTGATTTGACTGGATCTGAACACTGCGCTATATAGTGCTAATGGTATCTCCGATTGCAGAGCAGGCTGCACCGGACTCTCCCGGTGACCATGCTGCTCTGGGGACTGGCGGCGCAGCGAGAAACCGCTGCTGACGGACGCAGAGCTCTCCTTCACCCGGAGCTCCGACTGCCGTCTGTCTGCACGACGGGCTGCGCTGCCGTCTTATCAGTAGCCTTTTAAATTGAGACAGTTTCATAACCCGTAAAAACGTCTCGTAGCAGCATTAAAGTACAGTTTGTTTGAACACCTGATGTGAGCCGTACTTCAGTACGCAAAAGTACCAACGTTTCGAGTGCTTTAGCGGCACTGGCCTGACTCCCTGACGATGGACACGCAGCATAAGCTGCAGAGACTTCTTCTCGCTCCGCCATTCTCTGCTATGTGCCTGAAAATGTATAAGAATGCAGGAAATGAAGTCTTTGACGCTCAAAATGTCCTGGGGGCGGACCCCTAAAGGCCCCTTCTGAGCCAGGAAAAACCCTGCACAGTGTTGTAAACTACCATAATATGACCGATCACTGTGTCTATAAAGTATCCAGACGTTGTCTCCAGATAGCGATCCAATGTATGTGAAGTCTATGCGGTCTGTCTTGAATTTCCGACCACCTTCACCAATATGAGACATCAGAAGGAACAGTGTGTTTTGTGGTAAACTTTATTTTAAGCCACATAACAATGGATTCCCCTTGGGGCAACCTCTAGCTCACCCAGTAGAGCGTGTGCGTGTGTAGACTAAATCCTAGACAGTGGCCCGAGTTTGAGTCCGACCCGCGTCCCTTTACTGCATGTGATTTACCCCCCCACTGCCTTCTAGCTATCTTATCAATTAAAGGCCGTCAAAGCCCAAAAAATAATCTTTAAAAACAACACAAACAAATGGATTTCCCTTTTATAAGACAAACCACTCATCTCTTTATCAGTCGTACAAGAGGGAACTATCAAAACGTGTTGGCCTGCTGCTGTTCCTATGGTACTCATGACTTGCCTGCCATACTACTTTCTTTCCCTCCAGAGGCATGAAGGTTATTGAGAACAGGGCGATGAAGGACGAGGAGAAGATGGAGCTGCAGGAGATCCAGCTGAAGGAGGCCAAACACATTGCAGAGGAGGCTGACCGCAAATACGAGGAGGCATGTTTCTCAGCTGTTCACTGCACTCTGAACTTTGAGCTTAGCATTTTCTGCATTCTTTTACCTTTTTTATGTAACAGCTGTGGTCAATAAACACTCTGTCGGATGCGTATTATTGTCACAAAGTCATAAATAGTTGTCAGTTACAGTAGAAGAATACATTTAATTCCTTCTGACTGTCAATGTATCAAACATACTGTGGGATTAAACTCTGTAGGCTGTGATTTCAGGTGGCCCGTAAGCTGGTGATCATTGAGAGTGACTTGGAGCGTACGGAGGAGCGTGCTGAGCTGTCTGAGAGGTAACCACTTCCTTCCCTTTTCCGTTCATGTGCTCCTCCAAGCCAGACAGTTAGACAAATTCTGTTTTTATTTGTTTTGTTTGTCTGTGGAATCCTACTGCTTGTTTAACCAAACCATAAATCAACAGCAAATGCTCTGAGCTTGAGGAGGAGCTGAAAACCGTGCAGAACAACCTGAAGTCTCTGGAGGCCCAGGCAGAGAAGGTACGATGGCTGACCAGGATAACACGTTGCAAATAACCCACAGTATAAACCCTTAACACGTGTTTAAAACTTGGTCTGGTATATTTTCCTAACTCTGGCCTTCGTACGCAACCACAGTACTCGCAGAAGGAGGACAAGTACGAGGAGGAGATCAAGGTTCTTACAGACAAGTTGAAGGAGGTCAGTTAAATTAAGTTAGAAACAAAGTTTATCAGACAGGAGTTTCTTTTTTTTTTTTCTTTTTTTTTTTTTTTTTTTTACATGGGCAGTTTGTAGAGCTTCTTTGTAACTGAATGTTGACTCGTTAGTTACTTGAATTAGGTATGCTGACTATATACGATTTCTATTTAAAGTGATATTCTTATTTCTTTAACAGCACCTATGTGCCTATAATGCTTGTAGGGCTGTGGCTAGTAATGTTAACCTTTTAATGTGAACTGCTAATGTTTGACTGTATTCCTCCACTCAGGCCGAGACTCGTGCTGAGTTCGCTGAAAGATCGGTTGCCAAACTTGAGAAGACCATTGATGACCTAGAGGGTATGGATCTTTTCCACTTGATTTTTAGGCGTTTGAAAAAGTTGTTTTTACAAAATGTACGGGTGTGTTTGTTGCAGTAAATTGCGACGTACAAGGCAGTTACTACTCAACAAGCCAACACAAAAAAGTAACCTTGTTGGGCATTATTCAGGTTTCCTCGTAGAGTCCTTTTTTTTTTTTTTTTTTCTCTAATAATTTGTAAACATTGGTGCAATGTGAGGTTATTTAACCGGACAGCAGGGTATTAAATAGGACTCAGGACAAATATCTGCACTGTCAGTTGTCTGTCGTGGAGGAGGGATGGGGGTCTACAGAGGCCGGCATGATATTATTCATGTTGGCAGCAACATTTCTCACCACAATGCTGTTTGGTATTCTGGTGTAGTGACTGTTGAAGGCCAGCTCTTTCCATGCAGTCCTCACAGGGTCACGGAACATGTGATGCTGTTTTCTCAGTGACTCCTCAGGAATCTGACACTACATCAGCAGCTGTTCCATGTGCACTTCCTATTTCTGTCCTTTTTTTTTTTTTGTTTGTTTCTCTGCCTTTTCCTTTTTATGACTTCTGTTCTCTGACACTATTATTGTTTTTCTGTTGTCTTCTTATTCCGTTACACATCCTTCACTGCCACTTCAAAATAATTACCACACAATAGATGAGCTGTATGCCCAGAAACTGAAGTACAAGGCCATCAGCGAGGAGCTGGACCACGCCCTCAACGACATGACTTCCATGTAATTCATCACACGCTTGTTTTGTGCTTTGTGCCTTAGAGCTCAACAATCCTAACTACTTTTAACAAGATACAGTAGCTCCCTCTTGTGGCGTGTTTGAGTGCAGTGATTGTTATTTGGCTAAATTAATTCATGAGTGGATTTAGTTAATATCCTTCTGTGTGGGGGTGGGTGGGTGGGTCTTTGGCTGGGTATCCCAAACTTTTTGGTTAACTTCTAACGTAGTAGTAGTTTATAGCTGCTCGCAAAATAATAATTTATAAGCTTCATTTTATTTAGCTTTTCTGGCTCAGTTCTGCATCCTTTTTCCCTCTTTTTGTTTTGCATGTCATTTATCTTCCATTCTTCCTCTTATATCTCCCAACACTTTTTTTGTCCTTGTCCCTTTTTTCACAGCTAAATGTTTACACCCCTCACCCCAGAAGCTGGTTGAACATCATCTCCTGTGCAGCGCAGCCCAACTTTCTGTGTCTCTGTGTTTTCTTACTGTCCTGTCACTACTGCACATTGGGCTGTTGCTGCCGCCATCCATTTGTTCATCTCTCGTACAGACCTTCGAGCCATATTGCTTTATGTAAAATAAACATTATTCCATCTATGCCAGCCCTTCCCCCTTTCTCTTGCCATCTTTCTTCATTTCAATTTTCCCATCTTTTTTTTTTTTTTTGTCATCTGTGTTTTAATGTTATGTTGAGTAGCTTTTGAATAAACTCTGAAGCTCCTCTCCCATTCACGGTTTCTTTTTCTGTTCGAGAGGACTGTTATTGAGTGTAATGGCAGTATTGGGGCGTTCATTTTTATTTACTCTTAACTAGCGAATGTTCACATGAAATACAACGGTCCTCTCAGTTTCCATTTCAATTAGAAGAATGCAGCAAAATAACCAGAAGTCATGACAGGTTACCTTCTTTGATAGACAGTTTATTTGGCCATTTGTGCGGGTGCTTTCTGTATCGTAATTGCAAGTTTTCAGTAGAGAGATATACTGTACTGCAAACCCTAATATCTTGTGCCCACTTTGGTGGCCAAAAGAATCAACTGTACATTGATTTTAAAGTACTTAAACATCTTAACAATGATCTTTAGTGTCTGCATCCTCCTTTTAAGGAAGGGAGTTCTATCATGAGATTAGAAATTGATTTGGGGGGGGAAAAAACATCTCAAAATCTTCAGCAAGCACAAAAGGAGTGAGTAGGTGATGTTGCCATGGGTAACCAGTACAGCAAGTTAATGACTGCTTGTTTTTGAATGTGAATGACGAGTAAGTTATTGCTTTAGTTTGATAGGGTTTATGAAGTCGGCAGTCCAGCTTTAGTACAACAGGATGGAACTTTGCTGGTATATGTTCATAAGGGTTTGCAGTTCAACAGCTCGAGTACAAACTGACACTTGTTTTGTGATTAGCGTCAAAGCACTAACTCTTTGTCTTCTGTACTAACCTGCCTTGTTTCTCTTTCCTCTTACCTGCTTTCTGATTGTCAAGACCATCTATACAAGCAGCTTGAGAAAAACCGCCTTCTGACCAATGAACTGAGAGTAGCCTTAAACGAGGCTTAAACTGGAATGGGCTCTCGTAGGCTTTCATTCTTCTGAATCTCAAACGTCCAGGCATATTGTCTAATGCTGTGGTATAAAAAGGGTATAAACAATGGTGTCTATGATGCAAAGCTTAAACCAAGTACTGCTTTCAACAAATGAGAATACGATGTAACATTTTCACATTATGCATGCTCAAACTGCAGTTTCAGATTGGAGGTCAGACAACCTCAGGTTATGAAACCTTTGCAGAATGATTTGATATATTTACTCAGTTATCGACAGGGCTGTAGCACTTCTGCATGGTGCTGTTTAGGGATGGGCATTGTTTGGATTTTAACAATTCCGATTCTTCCTTTCGATTCCGGTTCTTTGAGGGGTGGAGTTGAAACGGGTCACATGCTTATTTCACAAATACGAGGAAAGTTTTATTTTGATTCAATGGCGGTTTGCAGTTTTACAGCTTTTTCAATGTAAAATAAAGCCACGCTAGAGCGCCGCTTACTGTGCTCCAAGGCTGCAACACAACAAGCGCCTAGCCGCTTCGGAAACCAAAACTTGCACATATTAAATTTGGAACCCATGATCAGATTTGAAACCAAATCCTCCGATTCCGATGGAATCGTTTCAAAAATTACGATTCCAAGTAGGAATCTGTTCTCGATGCCCAACCCTAGTGCTGTTACTAATGGAGTGAAGGCCGGTGAGGGTGCTAGTGGCCT
This sequence comes from Perca fluviatilis, assembly GCF_010015445.1. Lineage (NCBI taxonomy): Eukaryota > Metazoa > Chordata > Actinopteri > Perciformes > Percidae > Perca > Perca fluviatilis. Next base: position 33,022,094 of record NC_053114.1, read on the forward strand.
ACCTCCGAGGAAGTCTCCTAAAATTGCTGCAAGGGGTCCAGAATTCCTTGTACATCCCAGAATCCCCCTCTCTTATAACGGCTAACCTGAAAGGAGGACACATTTTTAACGAATATAAGAATTGAAAATTACAAGATGGTGTGTTCAGCTGTGCTGGGAACTAAAAGGCCCATTATTTTGATTTCAATGCAGCTTTGACTTGCTCTTTTGATTGCATTAACAATAAATTAAATTTCCTTGACCCACTGTCCCTGATCTCGCAATAATTTTGGACAAGTAAACCTTTACTTGGTAGTAACACAGGAAGAGGTAGTATACTTTGGTGTGAAGCAGAAAGGATCCATGCTGAGCATTGGTACATGTAGGGAGACGGTGCACCATATCTGTTCATATGACTAGTTGTTAGAAATAGATGTTGTAGTCGTATGATTATATGGAGCATGTGCCGATTAAATGACAGATTTCTGAAATCATTCACTTAGTGCGGTGTACGGTTGTCTAAAACAGTTTGGGAAGGTTATTTGTGGCATATAAAGGGGGAAGGTGTTCAGTGAAAGTCTCTGATTTGGGGTTAAATCTGTGCTCCCATTTGTTTTGGTTTAAATTGACCTGAAACTTGAGACTTGGACAGGTGGCTTGGACTTGATACTGTGTAGGTCATGGCCATAATTTAAGTACATTGCCAAACCATAGTCTGTTGTCCTAAACCTAGTTTATGCATCCTTGACTACAGCCATGTCTATAGCTTAAGTATATCTATAGTGAGTTGGCCCACAGTATCAGAGTTGGGGATATGTACTTAATTAATGAATGCCACCTTCTGTTATTGGAAAAAGATATACTAAGGGGTGATATTTCTCACACTCTCATAACGTAACAATATCCAGCACATGTCTAACACTGTAATCCTGGACTAGAGATGTGTCTGTTTTAGATTCTGTGCATCTTTGGGCTGCTTTGTTTTTATCTTTCTTTTTAACCAATGAAATGCTATATTAACAGATAAACTCTCACGTGCTAAAGAAGAGGGCCTGAGCGTAACGCAGATGCTGGATCAGACTCTAATGGAGATAGTTGACCTTTGACCCAGCTCTGTTCCTCTCTCCCCACATCTGCTCTGAATATGGCTGTCTCCCTACATGATACAGCGGCTACAGATAACGTTGGATCTTGTGTTTGTGTCCTCTGACCTTGTCATCCTGAAGAAACGAGCTCTATACAAGGTAGCTTTGGTGATCTACAGTTAAACCACACTGTTTCCGTTACATACTGTAATCAAAGGTCACTCAAAATTCACTGCATATCTTAAATAAGTTTACATGTATGTTAGGTGAATTTGCACTTTTTTTGGGGGGGGGGGCGGAGAAATGTACTGCACATAATCATTGTCAACAAAGCCATAAATTAAGCCAAGGTTATAAAGGGACTTTTATTATGTGTAGTTTTGTAAAGTTGCTTGTGTGTCTTTGGTTCTTCTGTATTGTAAACATGTATTCATTGTCCGTGCTGTTGTACACTTCCAGTTCAGCGCGGAAGACATTCTTAGCCTAGTTGCTTGAATGTACTATTGTGATCAGCTAAGTAAACGACATGTTTGCACACTACTCACTTTTCTGTTGATTTTGAGAAACTGATGTTTGTCTCATTTTTATCATGAATAAAAGGTTGGATTAGGTATAATTTAGTATTAAGTTTGGCTTTATTACAAATGTTTCATTGGTATTGTTTGATACTGTTAAGAGGAAATGGGGAAATGTAATATCAAAAGAGAAATCTTGTCATTACTGCGATGAACTACAACATGAAATTCTGTCACTTTTAGTAGACTTTTACAGTGGAAGTACCACTTGTATTTCAAACAAGATGCACATCATGATGTAGTTCTGTGATAAACATGAACTATAACCACCTAGTTGTGGATCATCACCAGTACACTGAAATGTGATTTTTAAAAATATTGGCAGAAATAAGCACAAAAGTGTGCAAGATATTGACGAAATATTTGCTTTATTGTATTCAATGACCATTTCTGAACATCCAGTCCCAAATTAGTGACATTCTGATTATTTCCAGAAATGCATGCCTACAACTTCATTATTTTTGCTTGCTTATAGTCTCTTATAGTCAAGTAATATTCTTTCTGGCATCAGTTATTAGTGTGATCAACTTAATTAGTTCCTGGATTTGGTATAACCATGGTCTCGTATTTATGTATGTATGTATGTATGTATGTATGTATGTATGTATATATGTATATAAATGTATGTAGAAATGGGATTCAAATGTCTGGGGAGGAGCCCAAGACCCTATTTTGTGTCTCCCCCCCCTTCTCAACCCAAAGTTACACCGTTGCAACCATCCATTCAAAAAACTAGACATGGTAAATTTATGAAAAAACATAGTTGTGCTTTGTTCTACCTAGGGTATGGGTACCTCAAAAACTAACGCCCTTTTGGAGGATTTGTACAAACAACTTTAAATTAACGGCCATAGCTCCTCCTCACCGCAGGGGGCAGTATGTTAACTCGGCAGCAGCGGAGGAGCGGGTGAAAGTTCGTGACTGTGCCGTGCTGTTAAATCCTATGGTAAAAGCCCACGACTTGAGAGCGAAATATGGGTGAAAGTGAAGGTGTTACCGTTTCTTTGCAAGACAGCAAGGCTTCATACATACTCAGCAATGTTGACGAAGTGGTTGAGCGAATTCTGACGTTCGTACCAACCAAATCGCTTCTCCGGATCGCAAGGTAACGTTAACGTTAGGGTAACACGTTTGCATGCTAAACAGTTTACTTCGCTAACGTTAATGGCTGTCGAATGGAAGTGAAACTAACGTTACTTCCCGTAGACATACGGGACAGCTAGAACTCTTATGTCTTTTAGAAGTCATTTACTTAACCTAACGTTTCGTGCTTAATTACTTGCAGCTGCTTAGTCATATTTTTCTGACCGAAGCACAAACTTAATAGCCAACGGTCTTGCCAAGCTAGCAGGTAGCTACAGCTGAGTGTGTTTGTGGTTCTCCTCAGTGTGTGCAGACTGTGGAGAAACTGTGCCCGAAGAGTGCTGAGGACTCAGCAGCAGCTGACCTGGGTGTCCGCCAGTGGACCGTCTAACACAAAGGCCCATGTCCTCTGCAGCATCCTGGCCGAGGAGGTGGAGGTAATTATGGAAAGCTGTTTGGGACGTTAAAAGACACGTAGCTAACGTTATGTGTGCCAATGTGCAGTAACGTTACAATGTGATTATGGATAATGTCTGTATAAAAATAGCCTAAGTGGTAACAACCCTGATGGTAGTAATTGTTTTATTATGTTTTGCTTTAAACATACATGCTCAGCCAGAAATAATCTCTTGTAGTCCTGGAGTAAAAAAACCTGGCTGAAACCTGATGTGTCAAGGAGCTGATAAAACATGTTTTATCATTTATTTTTAAGTAAAAATGACTAATAGGGGTTTGTATATTGTTTGGTCGTGTATTGACAAAGGTTTTAACACCGTTTTAACACATGCGCTCTGTTTCTGATTATTTACAGAAAGTGTTTCTCCTGCCCAAAACAGTTCTGGCATTGGTAGACTATGAGGCCTTCAATGGACAAGCGTATTGCTACAGACAGAATAAAGGTTGGGATCTCAGTGCTGTTGGACTTTATTATGTCGCATTCTAAATCGTCAAATTTGGAGATGCATGGTTTTCACTGGACAGGAAGGGGATGGGAAAGTATAACGTGAAAGTAACTAAAGCTGTCAGACAAATGTAGTGAAGTAAAATGTACAATATTTGTCTCTGAGATGTAGTGGAGTAGAAGTATAAAGTTGCATAAAATGCAAATACTCATTATCAGTATCTCAAATCTGTACTTAAGTACTGTACTTGAGTAAATGTACTTTGTTACATTCCACCACTGTCAGAAAGACATGTCGTATATGAGGAAATTGGTGTGACACAATCTTTCAGAAATAATGATTTTGTTGTATCATAACAGCATCATTACTGGATATTAGTAGGCATCACATATGCCTAAAATAAAGTTGGGATGCATAGAGAACCTTGAATGTGTTGTATGTTAAATATCTGACCGATGGATGGAATTAAAACTGAGAATAGCTTTAAAATTCGTGGATAGCGTAATATTGAAGATGGTTCACAAAGACACAAATTCATCGAAAATGCCCTTTCATTGTCCAGCTCAAAAACCTCAATCGTGAGAATAATTTACATTTTAAAATCATACACATGCACATCCATTTTAAACTAATTCCAGTACAAGAATGTTTTTCAGGATGCTTGGCAACTGTAGTCTTGCCTCTGTTTATTTTGCAAGTGAACCAGAGGGATGCCATTATGCGGTTTCAACGCAAGGGACTTTCTCTAAAATCCATTTTTGTTTCTAAGCTTCCAAGATATTACTTAAATACAACATAGTTTGTGTTTATGGGTACTACGTTACAGTATTAACAGGAAGCCGCGAATACGAGCCAAACTATTTGCTCCACTATTACATTCATAGGGGCTTGACAAAGTAATCAATTAACATTAAAAAAAGGACTCAGTGAGCACTGCTATAGAGTTTGGTCATATTACGATGATTCTTCCTCTTTGTCAATGCACTTTCAGTGGCACATGTTGTGACATATTAAATAATTCTGCAATTATTGTTATCACTGATCACCTGCACTTTAAGCACAAATAACCCATTAGACACCTTTAACACATCTGGTTATAAACAGCCATGATACACATATCATGGCTGTTTATAACCAGATGTGTTAAAGGTGTCATTCAGAGTTGGTTTATAGTCATTTTAGTCAGTAATGGTGAAGTTTATTTCATAGTTACTTGCAATATACCTTGGTTAAACAGACTAGAGCTAACTGACACCTACCAGCCAATCAAAAATTGTAAATTAAGGCTTGTATGCTAATTTGCTTGTATTTGTTTCCTTTAGATCCAACTGTAATAGGTATTTAGCAGTGTTTTGCAACACTATGAAAACTATAGACATAGGCTGGCTGCACACTGCCTGCGTGGCGAGAGCATGGCGTGTCAGTTGCGTGGCGGCTGCGTGGCGGTTTCTATGTCTTTGCACACCAGAAATGTGTTTGACGCGGCGCTGCTGCTAGCCTTGTCTGTACACGTTTCCCGTTGATAAAATGAAATACCATGTTAAACACAAATATATATACTGATTTGATTACAGCAAAGACAACGTTGGCAGTATTCACGGCAAAATAGGCTACAGAATATTTCGTTCTGTATTGACAGGTGCAATATTTGAAAATCGATAATTTATTTTTAAAATTACTTTTATATCTGCATTTATGTCAAAACCTAGAGACTTTTAAACATCAAAATGTCATTTATTAATATGTATTTGTGTCAAAATGACATATAAACATCTTTTCCTATTCTATTTTGCCTGGAAACGCTTCCAACATGCTTGCGTGTCGCGTGAAAAATAGGCGTCGGTCCTATTTCGAGGATGCACGCGTTTTCAGATTTCTGAGATGTGCGTGTCATGCAGGCAGTGTGTAAGCTCTAACCTGTTAACATGGGAGCCAAAATAAAAACGGACACGCCACGCAGCCAGTGTGCAGCCAGCCTTGCAGTTTCATTGCTTTGCTGGTGTAAATTTCTCTCAATCTAAAATTGTTGCATAAAGGACTTTTTACTTTCCAGCAATACTGGATATGTATTCATATTAAAATGATACGCACAAAAAACAGTGACCTTTCTCATTAACACATTTTTCTTCTTCTCAACTACTCTGAAGCAAAAAAGAGTCGCCACAGTCCAGACACAGTTGAGGAACTGAGCCTGCTCTTCCCCAAAGGCTGTGACATCATGGGTGTCACCACACTAGGCGTAGTCTGTAAGTGTTCCTCTTTTCTGCCTCTCATATTTCCTCATTCATATAGAAGAAAATAAAATCCTCACCTCCCAATAAAAGCCTCGGTTGCCACATTTAATTTAAATTTGATTTCATTTAATGTGATGTTAATATGAAAATGTTTCTGAAATGAGCTTTAAAACTATTAGTGCGTTTCATTTGTACTTGGAGGTCGGAATTTCCGAGGTCAAAGTCGGAACCCCCCTCCCTGAACTCGCATCTCCGAGTTGGGAAGTCGGAAAACCTTGCAGTACCCCAAGCTCAGAATCCAACATGGCTGATCCGTGCATCAACAAGCAGTGAAAGCTGTAGTAACATACAGTTTATTACTAACACTTCTGTCTTATTTGTGTCTCACTAAATCAGTTGTACACACAGTCCTGTCCAACCTCTGTCTGTGGATGTGTTGCTATAGTGTTTGTATGCACAAAAACAGCGTAATGCGTTATTAACTGGTATTGCTAACCTGGCTAGAGCTAACCCCACAGTGAAATTCTGACTTGTTAAATAGAATGTAGTCAAGTCGGGTATGACGTCATTCCCTGCTCTGGCTTCCGAGTTCCGATGTGAATGGAATGCACTATGTCATGGTACAAATATGCGGCCTTAGCAAGTTCATCTACTAGGATCCCTGGTGAAAAAAAATGAAAGCTAACCAGGTGTTTTGGGTATGTCAAAGAACAGTTCACCTTTCAGCATAGAGGACTACACATTAATCTCCACTGCTGCAGCCTAGTTGGAAAGCACCACTGGTGGTGGCACCTTCCTGCCTCTCCCTGTGAAAGATTGCCTAGTCTGCCGGGTGCTGTGCTCCCCATTTCTCCATATAATCACAACCCTGCGGAGAAGTGACTCTCCATCAGCCATGTTCTCTTTCCTCAAGATGATGGCTTAACAGGGTCCCGTCGTCTATCAGTTTTAATGGCAGCCCTAGCTGTTTGTGATAACACTCATTTTGTGGTATTGCAGCTGTGGGTCACCACAGGGTCACCACACACATCTAATTCAATTGAATGAAATCTTGGATAAGGTTGAATCTATAGATTACTTGTAATAAATTGCCACATAGCCTCAAGTATTTATGCATGTTGGTAGTAGGGCTGGACAGTATTAAAACGATGACTTGTGATACACTTAGACATTCCAAAACTCTAACACAGTGGAGGATGGGGATGAATTAGATACTAATGTCTTTGCTCATTTTATTGAATACAGTGAAATGTTTTTTGTAATGTAGAAATGCAGGGTTTTAGCTCAGCAAAAATTTTAAATTTTAAAGGTGTACGAGTGGTGAATGATGCCGGTTTTGTTATTATCCTTTAAATTTATGACAGCACATCTGGATTTTTTCTCATTTGCACAGTAGCTCATCCGTCTGCTAAACTCTCCTGAGTCTGTTTAGAAGTGCCTTTTAATGCCACTGATTGAGTGGAATCGTACCTGGTGTGTTGGTGTTCGTGATGTGCTGTATATGCTGGTCTTTCCGAGACTAGTTTGTGTTGTTGAGCAAATATCCATTTAAGTGTCTTTCAGTCAGATTTGGTGCTGAAGTTTTTCTGTGGTTAGCATTGCTAGCGTGAGTTTTGTAACCACCACAGTTGATTAGTGAGGCCAAGACAATAGTGCCTTGAGCTGCAGTTTCTCTAATTCTCTAATTCCACTGAATGCTAACCAAGAAAACAGCCTGTGCCAAAATCAGAAGAAAAATCCTCTTAACTTCTCACTACAAAGTCAAACATAATTTTCTAGTAGAAGTTAGTAAGAATCGTCGTATATTAAGGAGATATTAAGGCTGCAAGAAGTCTATAGCCATTTTCACAACCAACATTTTGACTGTGACAGCCCTGACAGTGAGCCAGCATGCACAGTATCAGGAGGCTGAAACTTAGCAGCTAAATGTAATTCTGCAATTAGTTTTTTTTTTTATTTACACCCGTGCTTTCCTATCTCCTTCTGGCATTTAAAATGTCTTCTTTATTGACAGCTGTCTCTTGCTTGTCTCCTCTTAGAATTTATGTAAACTCTGGATTAGTTAGGTAGTGACCTTTTAAACAGTTACCTTAATTTTGATATTTAGAATGCTTAAGTTATTAATGTGCATTTTGAGCACATGTACTTAGTGGTCAGCCACAGAAGAGGAACTCGCTGCTAAAAAAACTGCTTAGTTCTTGGCTAGAATTAAAAATGCAGACTCACAGGCTTCCATGGCACGTGACGTGTGTAAATTACTGCATATAACTTAATATTCTACCTCATGCCTGCTCCTCTGTGCAGTGACTCCCAGTGGCTCTCACTCCAGCCTTCCTCAGGAGTACCAGGAGGGGGAGGCTGGCTTTACAATCATGTTCCCCAGCATAGAAGGTGTCCACATCAAGCCCTTTCATTTTTGCAAAGAGTCTATCTCCCCAACAGCCCTGAAAGAAGCAGGTGAGTGTAGGCTCACAACAGTTACGCAATCATCTTGTAAATTCTTCCAGAACGTGTTTGTTGCATTACTCTTTTGTTTGTTGCACTTTCTTTCCAGGACTAGTTGACAACCCAGAGCTGCGTGTGGTACTGATGTTTGTCTATGAGGCATATAAACCTGGAGGAGCACACTTCCTCAGCCAGATACTGGAGCCGCTGGCCAAGAGCAAAGCTCTCATCGCTGGGGGGCTGGTAGAAAGTGTCTTTTCTCCTCCCAGACACTGGTGAGTTTATGTCCCTCATATAAAAATATAAATATTAAAACAGGGTTATTTCTTAGCTATGTTGGGAAGGATAATGCTTTAGTAAAAAAATAACAATTTGAAGTGATTTCTTGTTCAAGTTCAAATAGTTGAGGCTTCCTCAAACATAGTTTGACTTATAATAGTTGGCTTTCCATAGGTACTGGCAGGGGTGTAAATATAGACAGTGCAGGCAGTGCACTGGGGCTCGTGGGGAGGGGGGGCCTCTGACAATATGTTGGGCGGAGAATGGGCCCTTTTTTAAAAAATATGCCTGTATTCAAAGAAGACCTCCCGTTAAAATTAAAAATGGTGCCAAAAGGCAAACCTTCTTTTCTTTATTGGGAAATACTCTTGACAAAGGTCCAATAAATAAATAAATAAACTATTTGATTAAATTAATAATTTCTTCTTTTGTTTGCTATTGTTTTTTACATGTACAGATATGCAGTGATGATTGCTGGGTAATTAAGTTGATGTTGTCCAATGTCAAATCTCCATTTGATCATTAGACGATACGATAAACGGTAGCTAGTTTAGGCGCAAAATCTGTCAAGACTGACAAGCTGAGAACATCGGCATGCCTAACAAGTAGTCAGTGCTGGCGGTGACAGGTGACTGATTTAGCGGGTCTAGCTATGTGCTGTGTGTGTTTTATGTTGTCAAGGAGCTGTGTGCTACACAAAACTTGCAACGTCAGTTTCCTCGCCATTCATTGTAACGTTACCAAGGTGTTTTCTCTCGTCCCAAATACGTCCCAAAATTAATTTTCATTCTCTTCAAATGTATTTTTTAGGACGGGATGTCCTTAAGCTCTGGCCCTGTAATAGGCTTTGATTTAATTTATAGTGGATAACACAAAGTTATGATTTAACACTTAATTGAAACACTTTTTACTGCCTTTGCAATATTCACACTCTCCCTCTCCTGTTATTTCTCACTCTGTAGTTGTAGCCAGGGTGCATACGGTGTGGTGGGCCTGGCCCTGAGTGGCCCTAAGGTGCAGGGGGCATCTGTGCTCTTGGACCAAGACATCAGCAACCCAAAGGCGGCTGAAGCCACTATCCGGCGGCTAAAGGCAGCCAAAATTCCTGAGAGGAACACCCTAGGGTTCATGTTCGCCTGCGTGGGGAGAGGCCAGAACTACTACAACAACCAGGCCAACGTAGAGGCAGACGCCTTTCACAAGGTGTTCCCTAACACCCCACTCTTCGGCCTGTTTGGCAACGGTGAGATTGGCTGCGACCGAATTGTAAAAGATGACTACACGCTGTGCGACACTGACACGGACAGTCTGCAGCATGAGTACACTACAGTCATGACCCTGGTCCATCTAGGCTAAGTGACTGACCCACAGTGACAATGGACAAACAGGAGATAAAGACGACTCACCATGCTCCTGTTTGCAACAGCAGTTGGGAACAAGAACCATTTTGTACAGAGTGTTACTCACATTAGGACTCAGAATATAGCTGTCACCATTTCTGTTCATAAAGCAGGAAAATGATCCATTTAGCAGTCATTGTAATGGCATCATTTGGCAAATTGTGTCCCTCTGAGACTTTGTGTGTAAACGCAGCTTCATATTAAAACCAGTGAGTTTCCCAAAGTTCAGATATAAAAAGACAAACCGATGATTTCTTTTAGTATTCATACTGTATGGGACTCTTGTAAAATATGTGTATATATTTTTCCCAAATTTCGCACACATTCAAGGCATATGTCACCCTCTGACATTAACCTCATGGTCTGTTTTGCTTTGCAGGTGAGTAAAAATATACAGCTGTGAGGCCCACAAGCTATTGTTATAGTTGTTGATTCAGCGCAGGCACTTTTTATTAGTAAGTCAAAGAAGTGTGGTCCCTCTTCCACACAATCAAGGTAATCTTGATTAGAATGCTCTTCCTTGTTGTAGTTTTTACACTTGTCTCGCTAATGAAAAAAAAAAAAGACTACAAATGAATTCTCTTTTGCAAGATATCTATCTACCATGTTTCAGTTGGGCACAGGGAAATCAGTCAGAATCTTACAGTGCCTCCTTTTTTGTGTTCATGTGAAGTCATATCATTCTACTTACTTCCAGCTGTTAATGGTTGGGCTTAATGGTTATCTCATGTACACCTGTTGGCTGTGTAAGTGACACTGACCTGCTGAAACTCTCATTTTCCCCTCACTTTAGTCTCGGCTCTTCTACAGTTTCTAACTTTAGGAAACCATTGGAAATTGATGATATACTGTCTAATGTCAGAAATGTCAGAAAATGTGACGTAATTGGGGTAGATGATGTATTTGGTATCCTTTTGCTAAAGCAAAAAATGGTTAAGGGTATTTTTTTAAAATCCTGATAGTATAGTTTGAGACTTAACTACCTAGCTGCACCTTCGGAAAAAAGGTCCCTATTTTACAGATGCCTTTTCACAGTAGTATCTGTCAAAATTCATTCATCTTTATTAATGTATTATTTTTCTAGATGGCCCTGTCATTGATTGACGTCATGCTTTTTCCTCACTCAGAAGAATATTCTGATGACACAAAGGTGCAATTTCCAGTACATATATATAATATATATGTTTGTTGGACAGGTAGTTGCGATTATATGTTGACATTAAGCTTTTCGATAAAAGCTGCAACAATGATTGTTGCAAGAATGGATAATTTCTAGAAAATTCCAAGTTTCGCTTTAAAAAAGACCTACTTAAAAGTTCTCCTTTGTATCATAATACACACAGCTGCCCTTATAGGTTTTGTGTTAGTGCTTATGGCTCATTGAACGAAGTTGTTTTGGTGTTGATGCACTTTTCAAAATGTGCTAAATCATATCTGTTATGCTCATTTCCTCAATAAATTACATTCAGCACGTAGATATGTGCATTTTGCATTTATTTCTTTAACTCTTCTCCTAAACCACTACAGCAGCATCTTTAGACCCAGTCCCTGAGCACACTGGAGGTTACGCATCCTTCCTCGGCTGTTACTACAGGCCTACTACTGTTAATTCAGATCACCACTTTTCCATATTTGCGCACACCCTGAAATGTGAGCCTCAGCCTATAACATCTTCAGCAGCCCACGTCCAGGCGTGTTTAAATTAAGGAAGAGACGCTTGAGATTGATTGATGTGCGCTTTAACCATCGACTGGCTAATCCCGATGAATGACAAACGGTTAAACCAATTGCTGTAAAGGCGAATTATATTCCCATAGTATCTTTATTTTGGGAAACCATAAAAACACGCTCATGACACGGTGAGGGACGACCTACGAGGCATAAAGCTAATAAAATCATCTGTGGCGATAATCCGCTCTCAAATTGGCCTCAATCGGGGAACTGAGAAAATCTACTCACAGGCTTTCTTTCTCTCTCACACACGCATATACACGCGCACACACACACACACACACACACACACACACACACACACACACATACGCACGCGTCCACTCCACGGCCAACATTTTTAGACTGCTATGTCGTGACCGGAGCGATGCAAATGTCACACGATTCATTGGCTACTGTCAGTCTCCGCCACGAAAACGTCAATGTTTTAATGGCGTTTGGATGAAATTGGCAGTGTTGGCCGGCCGCTGCTGTGTGGAAGGAGGGTCGGTAGAGAGCCGAAGCTTCGTCGGGCTCGCTTCAGCACCTGGACAGCTCCTTCCGCAGGGTTCCCCGCTGCGCTCGCCGGGGAAACCCTCGGCTGAGGAGCGGATCTGAATCTAGAGCAGCACACGCAAACCCTTAAAACCCCTACCAACCAGGAGAATATTGCACTTAAAGGCTCGTTATTTGATCAGTCTGAATAACACTTAGATGCTAATATGATCTTGCCGAGTGACGATGCTTCTTGCTTTTGAGCTTCAGCCCCTCTTTGGTGTTTGCACTGAAATCCAAGCAGCGCAAGTGGGAGCAGCAGAAGCAGCAGTGGTGCTCGTCCAATGCAAAAGTGCTAAGGATAGCTGCAGCCTACACACACTGCGAGACTGCTGCTGCCTCACTTACTCTGATCACCACCGAGGGAGACATTACTATCAGCAAGGGGGCAGCAAGAGGCTCGATTACCCGTCAACAATGTAAATCTCACACAGGTAGGTGCTTTGCTGCAAATAAATAATTCATTTAAGTACAGCGAGGAGCTCTCAGCAGTTGTGTGCAGAACTCCCATTTAGTTGGAATCTGATACCAGCAAGTAAATCGGTTCAATTTGTAATCACAGATGCATGGATTTATTCCTCTGATGGCAGGAATTAAAAATGCGTGAACCCAGTTCGGTTTGCATTGTGTTTAAATGTTTGATCACTGTTAAATGTGATGAAAAGTTACAAAAGTTCTCTTATGTTTAGGTTCACAATAGTATTTTGGGGACTACATGGATTGTAGGCTCCATAGTCAATCTAGTATTGTTGACGTCTTACATTTTCATTGAATACAACTTTTTGAGCTGAAAGGGTTGGGGTTTCTGTTAGTCTGACATTTACCGCTGTAACTTACCATGCCCTCAAACAGGTTCCTCATGGCATGTCAAGCGTGTGATGAAAGCAATGAGTTCCACCAATTTTAACATATTTTCCATCACCAGATAAAATAAACACATTATAGCATGCAGTTGAAAGAAGGAGCTTCCCACCAATTTTCCTTAAATGACTGTATTGAATGTCCCTTATATCAGAAGGTGGTATGTTACAATATCTGTCAGGGAATTTTACTGTTTTGATTGATATTGAAATGCTGCAGATAACAGGCCTATAACTAACTTTCTGCATCTCCGGCCACTGTGGCACTGAATTTAAAGTTGCCAGCCACCCAGATTATTATTAGTTCTGTGACATTAGTTAATCTTGCTTTGATTTTTTGCATCACTGTGCAGTACGTTTTTAAATAAGTTATTCACTTGCGATAATGACTGTGTTCTTCCCAGCTTCAACATGAAAGCAGCAACTATCAGGTGAAAAGGTGAACTGCAGCACTAAAACAGCCAGAACTGTGTTGAAACCTTGTGACAACCATCTCCACATCTCTCCTCTATCCATCAGCCAGCATCATGGCAAATGCTGAGTGAGTATAGTCCATTTATTTCTCGTCTTACTCATTCCCTCCTCACATTCCAAACCAGTGTTTCTTTAATTTTCCCATGTGGGGAAAAAAAGCGAGGGTTTAAAGTGTAACCTGTAAACATGTATGGTGAAATGTCAGAAATGCAGAACTGTTAATAGGGAGTGTCTGTAGGACATAGACCACATTCTTATGGATTCCTTCGTCTTCCTTTCACGTTACACTTTTTCTAGCATGCCTCTTTTTTTTTTTTTCTAATGTCCACCTGGGAAACAGGTTTTGGTGCCTCCCTTTTTTTATTTTATTTTTTACAATAATGACCTTTATTCACACAGACGTTGCTACCGTTGACGGGTCTGATCCTCTCTTAATACATCCATGGTCTTACCCTGGTCACTCTGAATGCTAAACACAGATGCAAACTGAGATGCAGAAACACACCTGCACAATGCTGATTACAAAGCGTCTATTCTGCAACCGTAAACACGTGTCATGCTAATCCTCTCTGTGGAACAATATATAGTATATTGATTAAGATTGTTCATGAGTTTTTCTAAAATTAACACATTTTTCCAACAACTCCTCTCCATCTCCAGTTTTCTCCCAGCTTTCCATTTTTAAACTGTGCTCTCCAAGTGCGTAGTAAGAACAGCTGATGCATTACAGAGGGACCGTGCATGTTTGTGTGTGTGTGTGTGTGTGTGTGTGAAGAGAAAGTAAGAGGTAAGGGAGAACACTGGAAATCATTATTCTCTGTTAAGTCATGATTCTGCTGGCGTAGCATGACTCTCTAATTTGTCTCTTCTTAACTAGCTGCATTTATTCTCTTGACCTAGATGAATAGCCCTAAATCATTGCTCTATTTGTGCTTTTATAAGCGAACCAATTCTGCTCATGGTCCCATACAGAGCTCAGCTCAGCAGATATCAGTGGCAATGTCATATCATGCTGTGTTTAAGGTAAAATGCATCCTGAAACAGATTACTATAGCTCACAGTTACTTTCCACAGTCCACCAGAAAGAAGCTTTCACTCTTGAAGACTGATGATCATGTCCTTAAGATACAGTATAAAAACAAAACAATCTAAAATGAGAAACAAACTTTGGTTTTAATTCCTCTTCATTATTCATCCATATGTGCAAAAGTATTTTAACCTTGGTGTTCATAGTTAAGTAGCGCTGGCTGTACAGTATAAACATCATTTATACTTAGTGATTATTAGGGAAACAGACCTTTATTTCATACAAGCTAGTGCTTGATTGTATAGAAAGAGTCTGACATATTCTCAGCTTCATAAGGATTTTTTTTTTATATATATATATATATATATTTAGATTTAAAAGTAGATAATATATTAGCGCTCTGTAAAATCTTGGATCCTTTATTGAAGTAAAAGTACCAGTATAATAGTCTACAAATACAAAGTAAAAGTACTTAAAATCCTATTTACACAATAGTACAGAAGGATTATCAGCAACATGTACTTAAAGTATCAAAAATAAAAGTACTGGTTCAGCAGAAAAATGGCCCCTGTGATTGATTTATTCTTTTCTATGATATTAGATTGTTAATACTGAAGCAATACTGTTGTTGTTGTTGTTATTTGAGGGGGAGCTATGGTTTTTATTACATTATTTACTGGTGGGTTGTTTAGTCCAGGGACCCTCAAAGGGGTCACAAATTACATCTGAAGGGTCATGAGATGTTAATGGGTTTGGAAAGCAGAAAACAGTTCTGTTACAAAAAGTTGTATTTATTATTTTGACTTTTCTGTAATCTTTGCCTTATTGTTAAATATTGGACAATTAGACCTCATTGGGCCTTAATATTTCTATCTAAAATGTTATGAAGTAGACAGTAGCAGAAAATGGAAATACTCATGTAAAGTACTTCAAAATCTTTGAAGTTTGTGACTGGCTTTAATTTTAAGAAAAAATGTCCGCAAATCTAATCTCAAGAGTCTAACTTCATGAGATTAATGTATACAGTAAATTGCATTTTAGGGTGGATTTCCCTTTAAGACTCTAAAGGGTCCTCGGCACCAGTCAGGACCATTTGTCTTTCACCCTTCATTCAACCTGTTGTTTATTCAATGCCAGTGGGAGGGTGAGGAGGTTGGATGTTGGTTCAGAGGGTGAGAGTTGACAAGCAGATGGTGTCTTTCTGCCTGTTGCCTAATTGTCTCTTTTCATAAGTACGCTGACATAACGTATGACGTTTATTAGCAATGGATAATAACAAATGTAAGTTAGGAAATCTTTGATGAGCATTAGGGCTGCTAATTCACTGGCTTTTCAAACATTAAGCCTGAGTAAGTGTTAGTCAGTATCTTTCAGTCAGTATATCAAATTAAAGGGACACTACACCGATTTTACACGTTAAGTTCATAGTACAATAGAGCTCAACAGTCACCATACAATTGCTCCATTGTATATATTTTTTTAAAGATTATTTTTTGGGGGCATTTCCAGCCTTTATTTTGACAGGACAGATGAAGACATGAAAGGGGAGAGAAAGAGAGGGGGGGATGACATGCAGCAAAGGACCACAGGTCGGAGTTGAACCTGGGTCCACTGCGTTGAGGAGTAAACCTCCTATATATGGGCGCCTGCTCTACCAACTGAGCTATCCGGGCACCCAGTACGTAAAGAGTTTTAACCAGCCAGCCACGAGATTAATCCTGACCATAAAACATTTGATTCGGCGCAAAGAATACATTTTGAAAATGGCAAAAAAATGTAAAGGTACAAGACTGTGTACATAAACGATCATAGACTTCAATGATAGCAGCTCGCTAGCCATTCACAGGAGCAGTAAACATTTCCATGGTAATAGCGAGCTCCACCAATTGGAGACGTCGCTGTTATGCTTAGGATTGTGGGTAGTGGAGTACTTCTCCATGACATCGCAAATAAAACATGTTTTTCTTAAAACAAGGTTGATTTCATACAGACTTGTGGCTTCTACAGGGGCATACACCTTCGTTTCACAATCTTGTAGCTCGTGATAAGTCTACCTCGGATGGTTTAAACATTATGGCTAATAATCAAAATAAAATATAAATAAATGGGATTTTCACTCCAGGAACCACACTGTTGAGATATGGGTGTATCATTTTACATCTTTTGCAATCTTTGCTCACGATGTGTTATGAAAGACTTCAACATACCTTTATCTCTGATGACATTTGGAGCCATCTTTGCCTGACCGTTTTTTCGACAAGTGAACACCTATATCATTACAGCTTCCTCAGTATATCATCATTACATTGTCATTTTCAAACTAATCAGTGTTATCTGCGGGAAAAGTCTCCCTCCAGTAAATTGTTCCTGGAAATGCCATTATAATTATAATTATTCACTCAGTCTTTACTGAATTATACATTCAAAATTCAATAAGATAACGACTATTGCTACAAATTCTGCATAATGCCCAAGATGCTGCAGGCAACACCTCAAATACAGACGTACAGAATATACTTTGTGTCTCCTATGTTTAAAATACAGTGCAGAAGAAACAAATCAGTCAGTTAAGTCAGTTTCACAAGTCCACATAAACCTGTCTTTTCACTCATTAAGTCTTTCAAGACCCGTATTCCCTTAAGTGTCTGTAGAAATTAAAATAATCTATTATTGGAAACTGACACAGTGTAAAAAGGTCCACGGACTTCTCCATTATGTAGATGACTTATGTACATGTGCTGTCTTAGTCCTGGCCCAGGAGGATCTCTGTGTCTCCTGTGTCTTATACAGCGTGTATCTGTAAAGGTCAGATAAGAGACTGGTCACACCAGGGCTACAACAGTCCATTGTGCAGTCCACCAATTCATCATTGTTTAATCTGTAATATTATTAATGAACTAATGTGCCTGGCAGAATTCATTAATATCCACTGGCATGAAATTACAAAAGTTTCTCTGGAAGTTGAATTGGGTGTCTTAAGAAATTACCTGAAGCAGTGATGGCCGGTGTTTTTTCCTACAAAATGAACACTGTGCCAAATGCCAAGTTATGTTTTCCAAGCTATTACCTTGAAAAGACCGTTGAATTGACTAAGGTGTATACATATTAACCAAAATACAAGCGGTACGAAAGGTGAGGTGAAGGATCTTTTTCTGCTGGTATCACTGTTTTAGCATGTTTTAATCTAGATGCCAGTAAAGCCCAGTAGGTAAAAGCTGACTGAAGTCTTTCTTTTGCGTCGTCTTCGTCTTTTGATGTGAAATCTATATTACGTTGTATGTGAGTCAGCAACAAAGACAACGATACTCACTGTTTGTACTTTCTTAGCAGCAAGAAAAAGACACTTCCTAAGTTTATGGTGCTACAACAAACATGCAAGTGTGAAATGTCTATATGCCGTATATTTAGGCATTGAGTCTGACTATAAGTCAGAAGTTGTGAAATTGTTTGCAGTGTTTGCTGTTCCACCACCAGTGTACATACTCATATGTGATGAGTGCATAACACTAATACACAATGATGTCCAGCTTCTCCAAAGTTCTCCACAGCAGCTGGTGAGAGCAGAGAACATCTGTTTTGTGTCTCCATGTTGTGGCCAAGTTTTGGGTGTGTTTAAGATCCTCAGGCGTTGTAGTCAGAAAGCCTAATCTAACGTGTGTGTGTGTTGATCTTGTAGTCCACTTAGGCATTGGACAGAGTGGAGAGTGGTTCAGGATAAAATGTGCCTGGATGGAAATACACTTTCTTTACTCCCACAGAAAGTGTATTTTTTAAAGCTGCCATTGTGCTTCTCAAGGGGAGGTGATAAGCAGAGTAACATCTATTTGATATAATGGAATGTGGATATAACAGCTTATAGGTTTCATTTTATTGATATATTGCATATAGTTACACTAATTGTTATGTCAAAACATGAAAGCAGATTTTTTTTCTCCATATTTTCACATATTTCCATTCCATGGTACCTTTTTTTAATTGTACTAGACTGTATGCTGCCTGACATAGACATATCCACTACCTACTGTAATGTCCACTGTTTCACTGCTAATAGGACTACTATGAAATGTATCTCATTCAGTGAATAGTTAATCTTATTTCAAAATGCAGAGTGCAGATAAATTTTAGAGCAGTTTCCAATAAAAGTTTAAACAGGATATTAACAGGAGTTCACTTTGAAGCCAAATTGATATCAGAACGTCCATAGGCCTACATGTTTTGTTAGGATTTTGTTTTTCTGTATAGGCTTCAAAAGATTTATTTATTTATGCCTTCATTTATGCCTTTATGTGTTTGCCAATAGTAGAGAGATGGCCCCTAAACAAGACTAAGAGTCTACAACCAGACTACTGGGTCCGTTGAGCTGTATTAATGTTCAGCAGTTCTTTGAGCTTACTGCTAACGTCAGCATGCTAACATGCTGATATTCATTAGGTGCTTATGCTAACATTTGCTAATAAGCAAACAAAGCCATTTCTTTTCTTTTCCCATGGGCTGCTTGCAAGTCTGTCTTATTGCATAGGGGTCTCAAGGGTCATGAGCGAGACACCTCTAGTTGTCGGAGGCGGAACATTCTTCAGCGCCACTGGCTTCCAGTTACTTACATGACCTTCTGTTTTGGTCAGTGAAGTCCCTTGAGCAACTTTTGTCACATAATGACCTTTCCTACCTGGCCCACAACTCTACAGTCCACAATGTACTTTTATCTGCCAGCCCCAGGGAATCCTGCTCCCCTGAATATCACGTCTTTCCTGTGGGTGCTTTTCTGCAGTTGCAGTCTTTCCATAAAATAATGCTTTTGAGAATTTTGCAATTGCCACTTTCCTGTTAGATAAGAACTACTCAGAAAGGTCAGTATTTGTATTTAAGACCGCAAAAATATTGTATTTGTACTTTGATAGAAACAGAGGCAGGTTTGTCCTTTGGGTTTTTTTCTATGACATTGTTTGCATTTTAGTGCATTAAAGTCATTGCCATGTATATTATATTAATGAATTATAACAAAATTATTACAACACCTGTATGCTGAACAGCACCTTTTGAATGCATGGAGCTGTTGAATTCATACTATACTTTTCATAATATTCACGTTTGTTTATTTAGTCTCTTTTGGGTTTCATTTATAGGGAGCTATGATGTACAACCCACTTTGTAAATGAGTCTGCATTTTCCATGCAATATTAATGTAACTTTGACAAAAAAAAGCAAGTTTAAGCCTGCGAGAGGAGTGGAGTAGCAAAACATTCATTCATTCAATATCTCAGAATGCATGCCTAACCCTATTGCTCCACAAAAAAACTTTGCCGAACATTGTACAAATCTATGGGCTGGGTCAGCAGCTTTTCCTGATATCTTAACTGGCAGCCAGGCAGCGCACCAGGGAACATTACTGTAAGCTGTGGGCCGTAGGGCTCTGGACAGCTTGTGTCTGTCATGAGTGGTTATGTGTACGGTACTGATTGTTTGGGAAGAGAGCCAAACCTGCTGCTGTGCTGTAGATGAGAGGTGGTATAGATGAGATGTTGTGTGTAGGAGAAGCATGGAGAGGACAACATCTATCAGGCCAACCTGCTGTGGCATAATACTGCACATCCACAGTCTCAGAGTGGGAAATAAGTCTTTGCCAAGTAAAATAAGTAGAGGTATTTGTCATAGAGGCACATTGACAACGTCCACAGTACAACAGCATACTAGTCCATCCTGACATACATTACTGTAGTTGGACACATGATGACACATTGCATGCCCTTGGTAATTTTATAGTGCAGAACTAAGTCAGTAATAGTGATGTTGCACTGAAAGCCACCAACTGTAAGTTTTTATTAAACATAACTGGTATGCTGGAAAGATTGAATAACTACAGTAGGGGGATGTTGCTTCTACTAAATAGTGTGTGCGAATTTATTTTTACCTGTAATTTAAAGCCCCTGGAAACTAAATCCTATGTAGTTATCCATAACCCTAAATATTTAGAATTAAATAACACAGTTTAAGCAGGCAACCGCACAAGTGTCATCACATTCTGATTTAAATGTTGCAAAATCCTCATCGGTCCTCAGAAATACATGGCCACTGAGCCCAGCCCACCTTAAACCAGCCAGAAGATCACTGACAAAACACAAAATACACATAAATCTCTCAGTTGAAATAAACAGAACTTTTCCAACTTTGGCATATGATTTTATATTTATGTAGGACTACATTGCTCATAGTAATAGAAGGATTGAGTTAATAGGTTTTCAGGGCCTTCAAAGGAAAATATTGAGTGCCAAATTCTTGCATCAATTGTAAAGCCTGCCTCAGAACGGCCACTAGACATTCTAACCTCTTGACAACTTGTTTTTATAGGAGAATATAAAGCTAACTGACTCTAAAGTCCTGTTTTAAGTTTATTTTAAGACAGGCTTTCTTAAACTTACATTTACAGATTTAATTCCCTGCTGTGTTATGCTCTCATCCTGTTCATTATTTCATTGTATTTGTATGCATGTATACTTTGTACCTGTCCATTACTGAAATCATTACATTTTCTGAACAGACAAGAAAAGGCTGCTGTCTACGGAAAAAAAAGTGATATTCTTCTTCACTCATATAAAACATATTGCATTGTACACGAGTCAACAGCATTACAGCCTCTGGTGACTATATTTTGACTATATAGAGTATGTATCTTCAAAGAATGTAGGACCCTCTTGCCAAGGGAAACAATCCCATCAAATTAGGATGAGGGCAGCAACTCTTGAGACTAGACTGCAATAACACTTCATGTTGAAAACAAAGGGTTATTATTAATGAAAAACAAATAACACTGCTGTTGTATGCTATACATGCAGAGATGATAGACTACGCTTGGGAACTGCTACCACCTCTACTTTTTGAAGAAGCTTTCACCCTTAACTTTTATCATATGAAAGATCCTCAGTCTGTGATGTATTCTGGCAGTTATTTTGTAATTATATGTCGTAATTTTCCTTTGTGTTGCTATAGCTTTCTTTCAACCTGCTTCAAGCACATCTACATTTAAGAAAGGTAACAACTACCTTCTCAAAAGTGAGAAAATAAGACTTTCACCTTGAATGATAAATAGATGAGCCAGGCCGTTTTGTACAGGAGACAGAGGACAGAGAGTGTGTACAGCTTAAGGTCTCTGCAGCCAATGGGCACATGCTTATTTACCTGAAACAGATAAAGAATACACCTGCTTACAATGGCTGTGACTCATTCATTTGGTTGTTCAGTGTGTGTTCAGTGGTTTTATTGTGGTAACATAACTACAGCTGGTGCCTTTTTCCTATTCATGCTCTGTTGGTGTTCATTTGTTTACTTGTTGGGTTTAAAAAAAAGAATGACGAGACGTAGCAAGGAGGGAGATCGGTCAGTTTAACATTAATAAATATGGATCACAATGCTAATTTTGACACTGGAGAAGTTGAAAATTTGTATTCATATTCATATGATATACCTTACAATTATGAGCCTGCTAGGTGTCCAAGAGACCTGGAGCAGCTGAGAATCAGGAAAAGTAACGGCCTTCGGAGAGAAACTGAGTTGTGGTGTGAGGAGAACCAGTGGAGAACTGGACAGGGGTGTCTCAGTGAGTGACTGGCATTAGCTTAGAGAGATGAAAAGACGCCTCCCTGCCAAACTTTTTGTTTGATAGGTGCTTGTGTGGGAAATGCCAGCACATGGCCTCAGCTGTGGAGAGTATGTGCTGCAAGGAGGTGGATGCAAGGGCTGCAAATTCATATTTCACAATTTCCTGGTAGCAGCTGTAATGCATAAGCTGACTGAAGATGTGCTTAGACCAAACACCACTCCCATTTATTTCAGTGAAAAACGGGGCAAGACATATTTGCTTCCAGTTGCCTTGTTCACTCCGCACATTCACGTTCAATATTTAACCTGCACCTTCACAGTGCTTTCGCTCAAAACCTTAGCATGGTCTTTTAAGGGCTTGTTTCCTAGTGTAGTCACTCATGTTTGAGTTATGTGTTTATGGCTCAGTAAGAAGCTGCTTGGTGCCTTGGATAAAAGTGAAAGAAATGTTAATATCTAATATTATTTCCGTGTGTATTTGGCTGGTTACTTCCTTATTTCTTGGTGTTAAGGTCACAGAGTCAGAGTTTAGATCAGATCAGCCTTGGTGGCTTTGATGATGTCATCATGATTCCCATAACAGGCTGTCCTGCCAAACACACACACACACACACACACACACACACACACACACACACACACACACACACACACACACACACACACACACACACACACACACACACACACACACACCTCACTCACCTCACTCACTCACTCACCTACCTCACTCACTCACTCACTCACTCACTCACTCACTCACTCACTCACTCACTCACTCACTCACTCACTCACTCATTCGCAGATATTAGGATGCCCTCCAACAGCTCAGGTCACTCCAGATTGCATCAAAGGCCCTTTAGCGTTGACATTATCACTGCATATTTTAATAAACTGTGCTTGTGTTGTTGTATAGGGTCACTGTGTGTGTGTGTGTGTTTTGGGTTTTTTCTGTTTTCTGCCTGTATATCTATCTGTCCTGTCCTGTCTGTTTACCTGTATGTCCTTTCCTTAAGGTATGCCTCTCTGTCAGATTGATGTCTCTCCTCTCAGTATTTTAGGTCACTCAGTGTTGTTTGTCACTGCCATCTGAAGATGACTGTAGGATGAGGAAGGAAAATAACTCAGAAACGCAAAGTGTAAAAAGTGTATACGTGTATGGCAAATGGCTGCTGAATATACCCTTTGTTGTTCTCTCTGCACACAACCATTTATACAATCACTTCAGTTTTTCTTTGAGTTTTAAGACACGAGATAAATAGAGAATGACTTGCGATATCATGCTTAAAAGTTAACTTTAGAATTTGATATTTATATCTGTGAGATTCTTTTACCACCTTGTTTTCCTTTTTATCACGTCTTATCACCCCTACATTTTCACTCTTTTTCACTATGCCTATCTGTAGTCAACTTTCTTTCCTCTCTCCCCTTACCATTTTCTCCCTATTTACCTTTGTTTATCTTCACTCTATGTTTGACCTCCTCGTTTCACTGTCAGTCCTCCTCCTGAACCTTTGTGCTGCTCTTCCCCCCTTGTCTTTCCCTTGCGCCTCTTTCTGCTTCCAACCCAGTCTCTCAGGTCCATTTCTTTTTTTATCCATCTTCTCTTCTTTTCATTGTTTATAGCTCCTTTCTTTCTTTATTGCCCACCCCTGTCCTTGCAAGCACTGATATCCAACCCCATTTTCTCCCACTCCTCTAGTTTCCCTACCCCATTCACCCTTTTCCTGACTTCCTTTGACGTTGGTGGGGATCCACTCAGCTGACAAAAGGAGAGGCGATGATGTCATAGCAGACATGTTACACCAGCATCTGCTCTGGTCTAAAAATACACACCACAGGGCACACACAGTCAGTCGCAGCTGCACTCAGCATTTGTTTCCACCTCCACGCTTTACTGAGATGGCCCAGCTTTTACACAACTGGGGCTTGTGGGCACTCTGGGTTATATGCTGCTGGCCCACAACTGATCAGCCTTGATGTGTTTAGATAAAGACTCTAGGTGGATAAGGGTGTAGGGTGGAGGTCTGCTGGTATGAACACAGAGGAATGTTGGTATATTTATTAGATTAACATCCAACCTGTCATTTACTGTATGAATTAATTAAACATTTGATCCATGTATATGTTATCTATATGTTTTACCTCAGACAAATGGGTATCACTAAATTGAAATATGTTTTAAAAATCATTTACTTTAATTATGTGAAAGAGTTTCTGGTATTATAATCGAACTACCCTACTTTATGTGAAGGATAATGTAGAATTGAGGTTACCTGCTGATAACGCCTGCGTCCCAGTCGGGACGGTTAACTTTACCGCTGGTGAGCACAACTCTCTGGTGGGAAGCATGGGCAGAAGCCCAGTGAGTAAGCTAACTATAAAGCTGACTAATGCTCTGTTCCGGGGTCCTTATGTTTTTTCACCCAACGTATTTCCTTGGAGAACGTTGGCACCGAGATCTTGGTTACAGCTGTCGCCGTGGTCCTGCTGCACTCCCTGCTAAGCTCTGCGGTGCCCTGCAATGTCATGCTGCATTCTGCTGAACCCTGCTACTTCCTGCTACATCCATCCATGCTCTGCTGGGCTACGCTACATCCTGTAATGCCCTGCAGCGCACTGATATGACATGAACTACTACGACTACCATTTTAAGTCACTTTTCCATTATTAATGTGACTATTATTGCCACTGTTCACCACATCCCCAACCGGCACCGTCAGACACCGCCTACCAAGAGCCTGGTTCTGTCCGAGGTTTCTTCCCAAGAGGGAGTTTTTCCTTGCCACTGTCGCACTGCTTGCTCTTGAGGGAATTACTGTAATTGTTGGGGCTTTGTAAATTATAGAGTGTGGTCTAGACCTACTCTATCTGTAAAGTGTCTCGAGATAACTCGTGTTATGATTTGATACTATAAATAAAATTGAATTGAATTGAATTGAATTTGCACCATAGCCATTAGCGCTGTTAGTGATTCCCATTTTCTCCACCCTCTCTCTCCCTATGTGATCCGCTGATTAGCGGTACATATATAAGCTCCGTATGAGCACAAATGTTGATTCAAAAATGATTTCATTGATTTAATTGGTCCTCCAGAGTCTTTGATAAGTTCTCTATCCATGGCAACGCGGTCCGTTATACAGAAATAACATACTGTACAATGCCATGATTGACCAATCAGAATCAAGTATTAAACAATGTTGTGTAATAAAGCTGGAAAACTTCACTGTAGCTGAGGATGACCTGCCACAACCAAGTAGCTTAATTAGCTTAGTTGCGCAGAAGCATAACTTGGAGAGATAGACTCATTGACATTACACACTTCAAATAGTCTAATACTGGTGTGGCATTTAAATAATTAAAAAATGATGAGCATAAAATAAACATTGTAAAAAATCTAACAGTGATCTTTAGAGTTGTTTAATTCAATAATCTTTTATCATTACAACATTGTCTTCAATGTTGTCACATTCTTCTTTTTTATGTGTTGTATGAATACGGCTTGTTTACTATTGGATGACAGCTGGTTCAAATTTTCAGACTATTTAAGAAATTCTGGTCAGTCATAGCAACACACGCTCTCCCCCCAGTAATCACTGTCTTAGAGCAAGGCACTGTACCTGCAGCTCCTCTGGTCCTCAACAGTGGAGTATTGTGTGAGGGCTCAGTTGCTCCCTAGTGCTGAGTGGGTGTTGGAGTGTAACCCTGACCCTGCATTTACTCCCCGAGGCCATCACTGTTAATAAGAATGTGTTCTTAGTGAAGTTGCTGGGCTGAAAAATTTGTCTTTTTTTTATCTGCATTGATTTTGTGCTCATATGTATGCATAACAAAACTCTGTCCTTTTTCTTCTGCTTTGATATCTAGGCTATATCTGCTACTTTTATGGTAATTGATTAGTGCCATTTCACTGTGTTTTTTTTTTATTTAAGTGTTTACCTGAAAAAACTGAAAAAAAAGATGGCTTCTTCAAGGCTACCAGAGAATGACACTAATCTAGCATTTTTATTTCTGAAAGTCAGACATAGCATCCACCCCCTAAATGTTTCCAGTCTAGCATCAATTCTATATTCATTTTACTGGTGTGATTGAATTGTTCTGCTCACATCTCAGAAATGTGTCTCTGTTTTAAAAAAAAAAAAAAAAAGTAATGTATGCTTCTATTCTGTTTCCTGTTTGTGCTTGCATGTGTGTGTGTCTTTTGTTTTTCTGTTGCTGGTGTTGGCATGTAACTAGGGAAGTGGAGCAGGCCGGTCTATCGGACTTGGAGATCATCTCCCAGCCAGTGGAGGATGAGAACCAGTACTTGGCTCCTCCAGTGCAGCTGGTGAGTTTTGGCTACAGAGATCTGCCCCTCGCAGCTCTTGACCTCTCGCTGGCTGGCTCTCAGCTCCTCTCCAACGCAGATGAAGATGAAAACAGAGAAGGGTGAGTGAAGCTACTGTTGTGAGCATTGTTCCATATGATAGATGGTTTATTTGTTTTTAATATGAGTTGCCTCTGTGGCAAGTGTGAGTGACAGACGTGATCATTTTTTGGTTTCAAACTGCTATTTGGGTTAATTCACAGTGACAACAATTTGCTTCTGTGAACAGTTTGGCAACAGCGAGGTGTGAGTGACACACTGGTGGTACTGTTTTCTACTGTAGGGGACTTTTCTAAAATCTGTTGGAAGTTGCACAAACACACGGTCTGTGTATTTATCATACCTTAAGCTTATCATGTTATGTTTGTTAGAAACACTGACCTGGTTTTGGTAACTGGTTGGATTTTTACCTCTATAGCACCCCTTCACTTATCTCTGCTGGCTTCAGATGATCCCCCATTTTCTCTTTCTTATGTTATTACTGATTTCACGTCAGAGTGTAGACAAACTACTAAAAATGTCTTCTATAAGAGCTTCCAATCAGCTTCAAATCGTTCTCCATCAGCAAATGAATAGCTAGCCTGCCTTTTAAAACAACCTCTTGTCAATGCACATCATAAAGTTGGTGCACATGCCAGTGATATTACCATATCAGAATACCCTTCTCTACAAAACAATGAATGATGTGTTTTAAACAAATATCCTGAAGTGGGATGATTGGCAGAGTTTGTGTTTTTCAGTCAGTTTCTCAGTCAACCTGTTACAAACCATAACAAACGTGAGTGAAGAAGTGTTTCTTGTTTGTATGCATTTTGTTTGCTGCAGTCATTTCTTTTCTGCTCTTGATACTAGCAGCCGCCAGATTTTTTTTTCCTTTTTACACATTAAAAAGGATTACGTTACAGTTAAATTCTAGAGAGAGAGAGAGAGAGAGAGAGAGATATCCGCTCAAATTAACCATACCATTTTGTTTGTATATTTCAAAAAAAGTATAAAATAAAGTTAAAGTAAAAGAGTATTGTGACATTACTCTTACGCCTGCATTCTGGCAAGGTGAAATGCAAATTAATTTAAAATGCATAATAGCTGCAGCATCACCTGATTAAAAATGTCACACAAATGAAAATGTGTGTTGAATTTTGTGGAAAAATGGTATACACTTATGTCAAGGAGAGTTGTTGGGAGTAAGTACTTACATGCATAATGTGAAAAATGATTCAGAGTAAAAAAGGTTGCTGAACCAATTAGTATTCAGAGCTGGTCAGCTTCACCCTGAGGTGATTACATTGGCCAAAACATCAGACTTAAGAGCCAGTGACAGCAGTGGTAAGCCACTCAATCTTACTGGTCCTATCTAAACATACAGCTCTAGTGTCTTGAAGACCTGATTGATGCAAAGCAAACTTTACTGATCTTCACATTTTCAGCAGTGTGATATTATATGATGTATAGCAAATGTCTGCAATGAAAACATACTGAAGAAATATTGGCGATTTGCTGTGGTGTTGTGGTGTATTGCTGTCTAGCGATTTGGTGTCGTGTTGTGTGATTTGCAGTCCTGTTGCACTTCAGGGCCACCATAGCTTGGACACTAAATATCTTTAACAGAAAGCCTGTGTTGCAAACTTGGGATGTGAAATTTGAAAGACATAGCACATTTTAGCTATGATTCCACATTAAGCTTATGCTACTGTAATTCAGTTTGTCAGACTGTTTATCAATAAAGCTAAACATATTCCAATATACTGACTAGAATAGACTGTCAACCTTTTGCTCAAATTATTATCGTAGTTGCTGTCTAGTGATACAATATGTCAGTATGGTAGGATATTTTCACATTTAACAGACTTATATTTATTTATAGTTTTTACCCATAGCCCTTGTTTGTACTTGCATGCATACACACACACACACTCACACATACACACACACACACCAAACACACGCACACACACGCACACGCCCCATCACATTTGCTTAAATGCCTTAGACTGTATGTAGTATGCATGATTATCATCCATCATGTATTAAGTGTCCCTCCCCAAGTCCTTGACTTGCTGTCCCTGTTGCTCAGTATTACCTCCATTAATCATTAAGTGACAACCTCTGGGTTGTCCAGCGTCCATAACTTAACTGAGATCAATTCATCATTTCAGACTAAATATCCCCCCTCCTCCCCCTGCCTGCTGACAATATGGGCCTTTATTGCAAGTGACATTTTGCAGCGCAGGAGCCGATAATATCACACTCTTAAGTCTTTTGTACAGTCTAACTATACATGCTGTCACGTTTAATTATTTTATTGGGTCTCACATGGGTGATCAAAATCAGGCTGTTTAGGTTGTACTCCAACACTTCCAATTGTTTGATGTCATTAATGTAGTACTATGTATGAAGTCATTCATAACTTACACATTGCCACAGACTGTTCTTGACTGATTTCTAAGTATGTTTTCTATTATTTGTATGCAGAGGTGTCAAAAGTATTCACATTCATTACTCAAGTAGAAGTATAGATACTAGGGTTTGAAAAGACTTCTGTAGAAGTTGAAGTATTAACTCAAGCTTTTTACTCAAGTAAAAGTGTGAAAGTACTGGTTTCAAAACTACTTAAAGTATAAAAGTAAAAGTAATGTAAGGGGGAAAATGCCATTGAGGACAAAGCTTAGCCCGCCCCACAGGGGCCTATAGTGCACTACCCCACCTCCACAATA
This sequence comes from Perca fluviatilis, assembly GCF_010015445.1. NCBI lineage: Eukaryota > Metazoa > Chordata > Actinopteri > Perciformes > Percidae > Perca > Perca fluviatilis. The sequence goes on from NC_053114.1 coordinate 33,051,375, forward strand.
AAAATATTTTTCTAAAGGCCATTATGACTATAATAATGTTATATTAAAATCATACCTGCAAACTCAGAAGGGCTGAAAAAGGTGACAGATCTCTTCTGTGTTTTTCAGACAACGGCAGCTACAGTCTGGTGTTAGAATCCTCTCCAGTGAAATACAGACACACTTTTACACCGTTTAGCTGTCAGCATTTTGACTGTGTTTACTCCAGCTGCTAGCTAACGGTAGGCTAACGTTACCTGCTGTCGAGTGTAGTGTTAACTAGCGTTCCCTGCGGCGATGTTTCAGTTCCCTCTAACGTCCGTTGGAGCATCAGAGAGAAGCGCAGTCATTTCAGTGGCACCTAATAAGGCACCGAAATCTGCGTTGCTATTCGGTCCGGTAGATAACGGTCGTTAAGGCACCGGTGCTGTATTAGCACTGTGTCTGTGCAGGTGTGATAGATTGCATACAAACCAATAGGGTGTCAGAATGGTATATGTTTAAACTTCTCATCCAACCACAATCAAATTCGCTCTATCCGGATGGCGCGATTTGTCTGGATAGGGTTTTATTTTGTGTTTTTTTTTAGACGATGACAAGCCATGTTTAACTTTAGGGCTGAGGGCACATTGAAGCCTCCCGGGTTAGGGTTAGGCCGAACTGAAATAGGAGTAACGAGGCTATTTTTAAAATGTAAGAAGTAGAAAGTACAGATAATTGTGTGAAAATGTAAGGAGTAGAAGTAAAAAGTATGCTGTAAAATAATTACTCCAGTAAAGTATAGATACCCAAAATTTCTACTTAAGTAAGGTAACAAAGTATTTGTACTTCGTTACTTGACACCTCTGTTTGTATGTAACCAAGCATCATTACTTGGCTCTCACTTTTTGTTTTGACGATTCTGAGTTTTATTTTTCCTCTTACTGGAAATTCTGTATGGGTTTCTGATTTTAGCCTTCACTGCACCAAGAGTATATTGGACTCAAGGCTTACTCAATTAAGTTCTGTAAACTTCCAGTTCAAGAACGATAGCAATAAAAATTAATTATATAGATAAAGAAAATACTGTAACGCCATTTTAGTCAAAGGCACGTTAAATGTCTGACCTGCTGATCGTGGGCGTGGTCCTTTGCTTTTTCCGCTATAACACGATTGTGTGAAATGCTGGTACAGAGCATATGGATATGAGGTCACAATCACAGCTGTCCTTTTGATTAGTCACAACATTAACAGATTTTTTTTCCCCTGTGCAAAACCTGCTCACTGTCCAGTCTTTCTATTCTGTCCAGCAACTCTGACTCAAACCTGGCTCTTAGCTCAAGCTCTCAATAGGATGCACATAAACACCATAAGCTGTAGTACAGGACCCAACACACACACGCCAAATCCATACACACTACCTCATCCAAGTACTCCGTTTGACACCAAATCAGGTCTCACTCCATTGGTTCCCTTCAGTTAGCCAGTCATGGTCAGAAACAGATGGATTTCACAGACGCAACGTCAACAGTAGGCGGTGCCGACACTCACACTGTGCTTGTATCAGAGCCAGTACAGCCATTATGTGTCCTATTTCATATTAGGGTCAGTGATAGCATGTATTTCCATCCATATGCATAATGGATAGACGTGCGTATGTTTACTGTGATTGTCCTCGCTGTCTTGGGCTGGTGTTGTTAGGAAACATACAGTGATGAATTATGCATGCAGCATTTGCTATTGTAGGTCAACTTGTGAAATACCTGTAAGGCTGCTTAAGCTTAGAATTGGCCAATAACTGGGTCACAAGCCTGCTGTTGTTGAGTAATCACAAAACGAGACTACCAATATGTTCAAATGAGCTTGGGTCCGGGGGCAAGAGACTTAAGTTCTTCCTTCTGGTCCCGAGGCTGAAAAACTGAAAGCTCTAACAACAGATTTACCAGCCAATGCGGTGAAGGTTATTTTACCAGGGAGCCCTATTTACTGAAACTGTGCTTAGTGCGATGGGGTCACTATTTCATATTCAAGTCATTAGTGCAAAATGTCTGCCTGTAAAAATGCTGCCAGTGGGAGTTGTAAAAGTCATCATTCTTTCGTTTAGTTTTAATGAAATTCCATTTAAATGCACCAGGCATGAGCTCCAGTAATGTGTGTGTTACATCGCCATGATTCCTTAAAACGCTATACTAATCTCTCGCATTAATCACCTATACTGTATATCTTGCTTTGTGATAATAGAGGAGAAATATTAAGTTGTTTATGGGTCTTGCATCACATCAGGTGTTTTTGCCAACCTGTGAGATTTTTAGACAGAATACAGGGAAGCAGTGAGAATCAGCACTGAAAAACTGAGGACGTGTGAAGAAAAGAGACCTCCTCTGACATTAAGGCCACGTCATTAGAATCAGTGAGATGTAGCAAGAGTGCGTCTCACAGAATGTGTCAGTCAGCCTGACACCCTCCAGGACCCAATTCTATTTTATTTTGTGGATTTCAGCACCGCTGGGCTTTTGGTCATTACGCCCGTGCCTCTGTCTCCTCATTACCGTATCGATCTAACTCTCAAACAGACAGCGGCCATTAGCCTCCTTAAATGACATTCACAAGCACCACACCTGTGCACCATCATCATGTTTAACGCCGGTCTCCTGCGGCAGTGCACGGCTTTCTTAAATCAGCACTTTGACATTTGGTACTTGTGATTTGACTTTGTTGGGTCATAATAGTATGTAAGCATCACCAGGCCCATTTCTGTGTTTGCTTTCAGAATGCAGATAGAAAAAAGCTAGAGTGCATCTAGCAGAGAGACCGATTGCTGAACTCACCTTAGGGAAATGGGCCAGAGGAAATGAACCTTATGGACGTGTGGAATGATGAAGTGAAGTTTAAGGAATGCAAGACAGCAGCATTGGGACAGCAATCCACAGACATCAAAATGAAAATACATGTGGGAGAAAAATCTGTTAGCTGCTCCACTGACTGTACCTGGGAAAGTGGATTGCCCCACCACAACCGCCACACTTCAACCCCACTCCTTCCAGCTTGCATTAGCTGGCTCATTGGCTTCCTGAGATAGTGAAGGAGTGTCATGAAGAAAGCTGTGCATGGGAAATGTTAAGGAATGCTCTGTAGTGATGTTTGGCAAAAAGAGAGCACACGCTCCTGAAAGTTAAAATGTCACAACCATGGTAGAGGTGTTTCATCAACATGGTGATGGCTCATTGGGTGAGGTGTGGAAGTTATTCTCTCTGGCAGTTTGGGAATGTCTCAGTGTCAGCAAAACTTTTCTCATCTACTCATTCCAGAAAGAAAGTGGGTGTAAATGAAAAATATGCAAACTAAACAGATATATCTTCTGTTGTGCTGTGTTAAATGTTTACATCCAAATGAATGCACAAGCGTCTAGCGTATTTCAAAGTTATTGAACTAAAAACTACTGAAAATGAAATTGCAGGAAGAAAAAAATATCACACATTTACATGTTGGGAGTAAGAGACAATCGGCAGGCAGGAATTGTTTCTCACAGGTTTACAGATGAGATTACATTACATGTCATTTAGCTGACGCTTTTATCCAAAGCGACTTACAATTGCTACATTTGTCAGAGGCTTCATGCCTCTGGAGCAACTATGGGTTAAGTGTCTTGCTCAGCGAAAACATTGGTTGATATATCAGTTGGAATTGAACCCAGATCTCCCACACTAAAGGCATGTGTCACATCCACTGCACCGTCCCCACCCATGGTGAATGAACACAGCTTTGTGTTATTATTACTGTATGGTTGCAGCGTGTTTTATAGCAGAAAGCAAGCAGAGGGGATTAATCAAGAGAAAAGGCTCCTGTGTCAAGCTGTCACTGTGTGATGAAGCACCTACTGTCAGCCATGTTTGCATATCATAGCCTGTAGCATTGTGAAGGTGGAGCTGACCTTACTGCTATCTCTTGTATAGTGCGCTGCCCTCACTTCACATGATGGCAAAGCAGTCACTGACACACAAACCCTCCTCTATCACACATATTTGTGCATGCATGAACAGAAACACAGCACATAGAGTATTTATACACAGAGAGAGAGTGAGAGAGAGAGAGAGAGAGAGAGAGAGAGAGAGAGAGGGGGGGGGGAAACAATGCCAGGCCTGAAAAGCTTTCTCACTGCACTACATAGTGGTTGTTAATCTAATCCTCTGTAATCATGGTTCACTTCATATTCCAGTTTATACTGCGCTGTCACATCTCATTAGGAACAATAGTGTTCCTTCATTGATGCTTCTGCACATTTAGATAGGCTCTTCTTTCTCTCTCTTTCGCCACCTTTCTACAAATTTCTATATTCCTCATAGTTTTTTCTCTTGCTTCTCCTCCTATTCCCTGCATTTCTTACTCTTTTCTTTTTACACTCACTCTCATCTTTTTACATCCTTTTCTGTCCTTGATTTCACACAAAGTATGCCTTCCCATATTGAATACCAATCTGCGCTGTAACTAAACTAAATGCCAAGAAGCAGCCATTATCACTGTACATCATACTGCACACACTTGTCAGCACATCACACTGACCATCACTACCAGCGGCATCTTCAGGAGCCTTCAGGAGCCTCTAAGTTCACAGTCCTCTGGTGAGGGTGAAGGTTGAAGATTTCCAGCACCCGTTTACAGTATTGTTGCCGAACACAGTGTTCCTATCAGGAGAGACGTGGGCGACATTGTGGGAGGTGGTTTTTCTAGCTAGCATCAGGGGGCAGTTGCAGTGTTAGCAGTTTTGGCATCATGGTAAGTGGAGTGTAGTTATTAATAGAGTTGGGCCCATCCATCTTCCTGTCTAGGAAAAATGCTGGGAGGACCAAGGTGGCGTGGGCTTGTGTTCAGCACTTTCATGGCCGCCCACTCTCCTCCAAGCTGCTTTTGTTTGTTTGCTCACTTTTTTAGGTTGAAGGGTTCTTTTGGTGCATTTCTGCTTGTATCTGTGTAGGCTGCTGCTGGTGTGTGACTTTGTCGGGGGAAAAATGCAGAGTGTAACAAAGAATGTCAAGGAGGGAGATTTGAAGGGCCTGGACCTCATCTGTGGCTTGCATCTATGGTTTAAACTGGCAGTTAAATATTCACTGGTGACCAATCAATCACTCTATCTAAAACCAATACCATGTAAAATAATACTTTTCAGCAAGGCACCTGAAACGCCACAATTTTCTGCAATACCTGCTCAGTGGCTGGAAATATATTGCTGCCAATGTGGTATTATACACACCTAAAAAGGTATAGAGAAGGTCACAGTGTAGAGTATGATGTATGCCAATGTGATAAGGGATAAGGGGAACTACCTGGGCTTATTGTTGACTGAGAAAAAGGGATAACACCTGTCACCTGGATAAAAGCCTGCAGTGTAGAAATATCTTAAGATTTAAGCTCACCAGATCACCCCAACCCTCCCCCAATTTTGTTTCAAGTGCACACCTGAGCAGTGGAATGATGTCACCTCCCATCCCAGTGATGGGTGTGTGGCTGCCAGACGCAGAGACAGAAGCATATGTTGCTGATACGGCTGTTCCAAATGTGCAAGGAGTCCAGGGTTAGGTACCAACACCAGATGGTTCATCTAAATCTGTAGTGAGCAAGGGGGGGAAAGAGGAAAAACAAGTGCTCCTACCCTCTGCCACCCACCAGCTTAAGGCTATACTGGCCCGTTTGCAAGTTTCCCCCTATCCCTTTAACACTGTATCTCTATCAGTAAGTAAAACCAAAACAGATTTGTGCAACCATTTACTGTTGGTGCCTTTACTGCTCTTTTACTTTAAATGCTGCAACTTTGTAAAAGGAGGGGGAAAAAAGTCAAATGTTAAAGTTTTGCTTTTTGAAATAATGCATTCTCTGAAGGCTCTCACCTGGTCGAGCCAATTTGGCCTGATTTAATTAGAGAGCACAGGAAGTTGTCTGAGACAGCAACCGGGGAGTGACCGGCCTCGCTGTTATCTCCCAGGCTTCTTAATTCCTCTGCCACAGGGATGGCTGCTGGCCTGTACGCAGAGCACAAGTCACTCGGTGGAGTTCTTTACTTCATTGTAAGATGGTACATTACATGCAGTCATAAGCTGTACATATTGGTAGTAGTTGTTGAAATAAACCCAAATAAATTTTACATTAACATCACAGCTCTTATATCTAACGTTACTATTATTTCTTATCAAGGAGTAAGTTATTAATCACTTATTATCGACTACTGAAATTACATTTATCATACTGTGTAAGTGAAAATATGCATCCTCTCTAGTACAATGATAAACAATGATAAAAAAACAAAAAAACTATCACACATTAGCTACAAGCATGTATGATTAGCATTACTTTAGCAACAAGTAAAGCTTTCTGTCCATCAGGAAACACCATAAATCACAGAGTCGAGGCAGAGCAGCTGGAGTACATCAGAGCTAAAACCAGAAAACGTTTTCTACATAAAATATGATACAGTTTCACCAAAATCAGTGGTAGTGCCGGAAAGCACTTTAGCAGAAAGGGGGGAGGGACTGAGAAGTTGTCGATGTTCAAATGTTTTGGCTAAGTCCTGTATTTTCGCAATCCTACCTACAGCACCTTTAAAGGTATTTGAACCTCTGGTTTTGAAAGCACCATGCCTCATTAGTCTATTTCGTTCACTAAGTCAAAATACTGTTTTGTTTTGTTTGCTGCATCTTAAATGAGCTTCACAATGGCTTCTCTTTCCGATCAATTCACTTCATCTGAGATCTATAACCATAGATATAGAACATATCTATCTATGTCTATAACTAACTGCAGTCTATAGTAACAATTTACCGATCTAGGGTGCCTCTGATTGGCTGCACACATATGGTATACATGCACAGAATACAGAGTACACCCATGCGTGCACTCACACACAAACACACACACTGACCTTCCTGTCCCCTTGTAACATACAAATGAGTCTTTCCCCAGCGTTCCCACAGGGCTGCGAGGAAAAGCTGAACACCAGTTGCCCTTGTTCATTGTGTTGTACACATGAGGAACTTCTCACAGTAAACCCGAGCCTCTAGCTGCAGGTGAAAATATAATCTAAATCATGTTTCTTCTAGTTTTGTTTGTCTTTCTGTTCTTTTGCATCTCTTTCTGGTCATTTGATTGACTTTCTAAAAAGAAATTTTAACAGTCAACAGAAAACAATTTAAATAAATAATGTGCTTCCCCGACAATACTGTTGATGTAAGAAGGTGAATACTAAAGTAATAATCCACTTGTCATATTTCTTTTTAGCTTTAGCCGGAGTAAAAGTTTTTAAAAAACAAAAGCTGCTCCATCTCTGAACAGAAGTCAGTAACTCAGAGATTTATATCTTGACTCCAGGGTCAGTCTTTTATTCCTTTGGTTCTGTTTTCACTTAAAGTCCTGCAGGAGTGTTGGTGCTTGCCTCTGATGTGTTGTGATCAGTGGTGCATAGGCATTGGTAATGGGGAACCTTTCCAATGTAAAATTAATTACCTGCAATCTGACAGCATCGAGGAAACTCAGCATGTATTTTATGCTTAGTTGGTACTCCCCCATTTCCACACTTGCTTTAGCATGAACTGAAGCATTGTGTACGTGTGTGTTTGTGAGTGTGTGCATTGGTTGTTGAAATGTGTAACCTGCTGGAGACACATCTGTTTGTAGAGGAGGGTAGAATGCTGCCTGTCTGGTGTCTGCTTTGTCGGGTGAGACTGAATTTGACATCAGCAGACTGGGATTTTGCTTAACCCTTCTGTTGTCCTCGGGTCAAATTTTACCCACTTTCAAAACATTTCTATAGTAGAAATTTGGTTTTCTTTCAACCAAAATGTAAAAAAAAAATAAGATGGATGGTTTCATACAACGCTCTTCACAAGTAAAATAAATGATCAGTCCACTACTTATATTGAATTTGGGTGTTTTATTAAATTTTTATAACATTAGGAGAGAAAAAAATGATAAGAATGTTGAAAAAAGTGACAAAAATTACCGAAAAAGCTTCAAAAAAAACGTTGGAAAAGGCGCAGAAAAAAATCATCGGAAAAAGTGACCAAAAATGGAAACAAATGGACAGAAACATCTGGAAAAGTGACAAAAAACTTGGAATTCAATGACAAAGACATCAGGAAATGCTTAAAAAACATCTGGAAAAGTTGCATGGTCCACGGGAAGACAACACAAGGTTTAAAGGTTTAAATCCATTCCTTCAGAAAGAAGAGGGTCTTCTTGCATCTGCCCCTTCTCTTCTTTCCTGTTAAAACAAATTCCATGAGCACTGAAGTACTTCTTGACAGCATGTTGTTTGGCTGTATATACAATGATTAGACATGGACCAACTCTGGGCCTTGTGCCTTGAAGCCGCTGATAGGAGCACTAGCTGTAGGAGGTTCTGGTTTGGCAATAGCACAAATAAACAAAGATGGTGTGTTTACTGCCAGTCAGTAAAAAAAAAAACTGAAACTGAAGGGCAATAATCTGTACCCACCTTCATTATGTCGTTTTTGTATTTTGTGATTGTACTACTCATGTATGCAGGAAATCATTTGTTTCTGTTTAGTAATTTAAGGAGTCTGTGAGGTCAACGGGAAGTGCAGTAAGCAAGCACAAGCTGCTACATAACATATTTTCTTCTTACATATACAATACACTGATATATGCCATGCTTTTCTGTTTCTGCTGATATGTGAGTTATGTAACAATACTTGATAAGGTGAGTTAGCATGCCAAGATTTATTATTATATATGTTTGCTTTTGAGTCACTTTCTGACCGGTAGTGGTCAGAAATTGCACAATGTAGCTTTAAATGCGTTAATTCTAACTAGGAATTCTGTTGATTGGTCCACCAGACTGAAATTACTCAACAACTATTGCCATAATATCTTCTACACACATTCATGGTTCCCAGAAGATAAAGGCTCATCAGCATCAGCCTTGTGTTTAGTGCTAATTATCATGCTCACGGAGCTGCTAGTGTGGCTGTAGACTCTTAGTCTTAACTTAACCTAAACCATTAAGTGCTGAATTTAATGAACTTGAGTGAACACAATGCAATATCTTGCTTTATCTCTTTCTCTCTCTTTCCCTCTGTGCTCTCGATGAGGGTGTAAATGAGTTTCCATCCACTGGGGTCACATTTCTTGCACAACACAACATAAAAAGTGTTGAGACGATCTCACTGAACTTCTACATTCACAATCGCACCTCTCATTCCAGGAATAGTTAGTCATCACCGATTTCAAAGCACCCTAGGTGATAAGCCAATAATAGAACCCAAAGAAAAAACTCACAAGTAGTGGGTACAAATTATTTTCATATTTTCAAATTATTTATTACATGCAATTTATTAACCTTGGTTGATTGTCAGTTTGGAATGAATATGTTCTTTTGTGCCGAGAAAACAGAGCAATCAAATTATTCTTATTATAAATCATCAAAGGACTGCAGCAGCACAAGTTGTACGGTGTTCTTTCTCACATTATTTGGACTTACAATATTATATATACAAATTTTGGCTGTTAAGCCCATGGATACTGGAAGTGGTTTTCAAACTTTTACAGGGTACCATTTTTTGTAAATGCTCTACACTGTTGAACCAAAGTGAAAGTACATGTACAGGTGTGCTTGAGTATTCAAACTAAAATAACAATTATTTCCATAACTTACACAGTGTGCAGGAGTAACCTTTACAAATTCTATGATATTATGATTATGATTATTATGATAAAGGTGCTGTGTTTGAATTTGCTGGCCAGCTGGGGCTTTTCTTTGTGAAGCTTACATGTTTTCCAGTATCTGTGTGGGTTTCATCCAGGTGTTTCTGTAAGATAAGGGAACTATAATTACTAGTACAACTAGTGTATATAAAAAATATAATTGTAGAAGATTTTTCATCTTAAATGTGCATATAATCTTCCAACATTTGACCCTTTCAGAGCCAAACAAGTACTGTACTGATCCTAATATTGTCAAGAAACTATGCACAGTGCATTATTTTCTTGAAGTTGCTAGTAAAACGTGGACAAATTGGGAGTAAAAAAGTAAACGCATGATATTTCCCAATGAGGACAACTTCAAATTGAACTTATACACACTATTTGAGTGAAAGGACTTATTCTTTATCATTGTCTATTGGACAAAGGATGAATGAATGTTTAAGCAATATATAACCCCCTCCACTGCGGGGGAGTACTTTATCTGATGAGACCATCAGGTGCTGTGAGTCTGACAGTCCCAGTGTTGGGTGACTCACTCAACATGCTGGTATCGATTCTTTCCCTGATTTAATCTCCCTCCTCTGTTTCCCTGTCCAGCTCCACTCAATCTCACTGGCAGTGGGAAACGGTGACAGTTATATCAACCTGCTCAACACACATTGATGTAGAGAAAGAACGAGTGGACAGAGAAAGAGAGAAAACAGGAGAGCTAAAGACAGAAATGCGGAAAGAGAGCAAATGAAGAAAGACCATTGTGCTCCATGTTTGTGTAAAAAAAGTGAAAAAATGTGAAAACCATGAACCCAAAGTGAGTTTGAAAGCTAGCAGTTTGGAAGTGACCTTGTCCACTGTATGTGCTTGTCTAATAGTGACTTGGGCCAGGTGGTTCTGTCAGGCCGTCAGGGCTGAGCGGGTCAGAGAAACAACATTTGCTACTGTTCTGTTGCTTTAATAGGACTCATTAATATACTGCATGTGTCACCAGCAGTGTCTGACTGTGTCCCCTCTGGGCTGGGCTAGTTTTGGCATGACATGAAGTAAGGACACACACATTCACTGATTCACCCTATTTGTCTAACGTATCAAAACTGAGTCTTTGCACTGCCTGTGATATCCCATTCCTTATTTATCTGTGTGTGTGTGTGTGTGTGTGTGTGTGTGTGTGTGTGTGTGTGTGTGTGTGTGTGTGTGTGTGTGTGTGATGCTTTGGCTTGTGCAGTGCAGTTATCCTGTAAAAAGACATTATCAATTGCTGGGCAGATTGTAACAGGTATGTTGCTTTGTTGACTCATAATATCCTCAGGTGATAGATTTGCTCTTGGCCAGCATGCTGCTTTCTGATTTGTTACGCTTGTCAGTTGTTCACTTGTTCACTTTCTTGCTGAGACTTAGATGAAAAGATCAATACCACTCATTGCTAAATATGATATTACAGTAGCCCATTAGCTTAGCTTAGCATAAAGACCAGAAACAGAGAGAAACAGCTACCCTGACTCTGTCCAAAGGTAAAAAATAAATAAATCTGCCTATTAGCTCTAAGGCTCACTTATAAACATAAATGAGCTGGACTATTAATTGGCCATGCAGGAGCAGTAGCTTCCTGCCATATTTGTTGTGTTTCGTCCCTGTGTCAAGTTGTTGTTTTGAGTTTGTATTACATTTTCTGTTTTGTTTTCCACTTCCTGTTTTATCTCGAAGGTTTTCTGTTCTCCCTGGTGTTGTATTGTTTTACTTCCTGTTAGTTTTTTCCAGCTTGTGTGATTACCTGTCCCCGCCCTAATGTGTTGCACCTGTGTCTAATTTATTTGGGTATTTAAGTTCTGTCTTCCCTTCTCCCCAGTGTGAGATTGTCTATTTCCCATGTGTGCAGCTTCTGAGGGGTTTGTTTTTGGATTCCCTGGATTTTTTTACTTTGCCTGTGTCTTGGACTTTTCCCATTGCCTGTTGTTTGTTGGACACTGCTGCTGAGTTTATTTAATTGCTAAATAAACTATTGTATTTATACTTTGAGTCTTACCTCGTGGGTCCATTATCTGTGTGCTTGATAATCTTGTTGTTACCGTGAGGTTGCCATGGAAACCAGTAGAGGCCAGCCAAAACATAAATGGTGCTTTGAAAGAACTTCCCTTAGTGTATTACCCTACCATGTGTTGGGGGTATGGAGGGAAATACTAAAATTACCCCAAAAGTGGAAATATTGTCTTCACTGGTGTTTATTGTGATTGGCTGCACTATGACATGAAGCTCTTAAAACCTGAGGAGACCAAGGGGGTAAGCCAGCTTCCACAAAGCGTACCTCCTATGGCGCCATTTTGATGCTACCTAGCACTCACCCGCCGTTAGCATTCCATTTACTGTCATTCATTTTGACGTCACTTTGACAGCCAATAACTTTACATCTGAAGTGTTTAAAGACTTTATTTGTCCATTGTTTATTTCTAAAGGAACACGACAATGTATAAAAGGCTCCATTACCTTGTATCTTACGTTATGGCTCCATAGCAGATGTTTTTGTACAAAAAGACGATTGTGTCATAACCACGCGACTTACTTACATTAGCTGTTTAAGTTTAATTACTAATGTTAACTAGCATTTTAGTTAGCAATAATTAGCCTTTCAGACAGGTTGCTCACGTCACATCTACGTCTTCAAGCTCAGTTGGAGGCTGCGCAGTAACGCTCAGCCGTCACTGGAAAAGTGCTTCTAATAGCCTTCACTGGTCTCTGTAGAAATCAACGCCGTCACATTGTCCATTTATTTACTCTCTATGGAGGAGACTGTACCCTTATAAAGTTTGTTTGAAGAGTATTTCACTTTTGGCACTTATTTTTACCACTCCCACTCATGGTTTTTGCTTCTCTGCAGCATTGAATGAAGCGTAAAATTATTTGATATAAGATGCACTTTGATGGACTATCTAATCATATGGTGGAAGTTTGCTAAACCATAACCTCTGGAAATGGAGGTTATTTGAACCAGTGAAATGTTCGGATGACTGAAATGCACAGATTTCATTCTTTTTTTTTTCTTCTCCCAAAACTGCCTACTTATTCTCACAGAATTGAATGTTTTATACAATCAGATAAAAAGGGGTTAGTTAAACAAGACTCTGCTGTATGCTGTTCAAATCCAGAAAGGTGAGAGAAGGTTATTACTGGAGGTTGACTGGTGCAAATACCCAGAGTCTCATGGTCAATGTGGGTGGAGAGCAATGCAGAGCTGAAGGACATCATTCACTAAGTTCCTGTTTAAATAAAGAAACAATACTTTATATTTCTTGTTTAATGGTCCCATGATCAAAAACATGAATGTTTTAAGTCTCTCAGTGAAATAATGATGTCTTCAGTTTATTGCATTTGTCTAATTTAGTATGAAGCGCTCTTACAATGATTATCTTGTCGATTGATCGTTTGCTTGATTGGTAGTTCCTTGTAGTGCAGTTTGGGGACATATGCTGTTGGGTGTGGCATGCATGAGAAGTGGCGCTGCAGATATATTGTTCAAATGAATTTTGAGGATATGTGACTGGACACTGAGAAGTTAATTTTAGTTAAATGTCATGGCAGGCTGCAGCTGCAAAGCGTTAAGGTTGGTTGGGAAAGTATGCTAAGGAGTCTGATCCATAGTTTTAGTTGTTTGTCTTGGCTATTAATACACAGTATTAGTATATATATTAATATATGAATACAATGATTTTGTATATATTTTTTTTATATATGTATATATATAGGCTGGCATATAGGCTCGTTCTCAGTACGGCATGATACCTGGCATCCACAGAGTCTCGCCAAGACTCAGGTGGAGCAGATTCTACACCATCTGGAGCTTGCAAATTTGTGCCACCCCACCCAAAGCCAAGAAGATGATTGCTATCAGCATGATTACGCCTTTATTAGATTAGCTGTGCATTGTTTACAGGCTTGTGGCTCTGCCCATGCCAGCCTTGAACAAATACTTTCCAATGGGAGGGTGAAGTGATCAACTCAACAGCAGCTAAACACATGTTCCCTTATTGCTACATAAATGTGTTACTCTATAGGAGAAAATAAGGCAATCTTTTGAAAATTTTTCTAATTTTGACAAATTCCCTAAACTGGTTAGAGATTCAACTTAAAGTGTTGATCTGTTGTGGAGGTTGTGTGAAAATACGACAGTTCTCCTTAATCAAATAGCCAAAGAGCCACACATGAAGTAAAAAAAGACACATGTGTGGCCTCTTCCACTGACTGAGCAAAGTTAAAATGTCAGAAATGAGGAGGTGACACGTAAAAAAGTCTCCCCTGGGGGGATAGCTCCGTAACAGCATTAAATCAGCTACAGTAAATGCTCTCGGCCTGTTTTGTAGTCATGTGCTTATACTAGGAGCAAAGTATTCCTCCATCTCAATATCATCTATGTACAGTATGGACTTTTACATGATCTGATATAGAAGGAAATTTATATATTTGATCGAAATTGCACACAATCTGTTATTTCAAAGAGTAATTTTCTAGTACATCCCAAAACCAGGGATGACCCAGTTACACAGCAAACAGTAGGTAAAAGTAGGACTTTTATTGGGGATTCATTTGTTTCATTCCAGTACTGTTAGAATTAACGATAGATGTTTAATTTGCAGTTTTTAAGTGAGAACGTGATGTGGTTTGAAAGGCTATAACTGGTAATAAAACAGATAAAATATCCAGATTCTTCTGTAATGAGTGCAGCATAATCAGTTTTGAAGCCACGGTGAAAATGGAGCCATTTTGCCACAGTTGCAGCTCATATTAGCACCACGCCAAATAATGAAGACATGATCAGAGGAGAGAAATGCTCTGCCAGCGTCTGTCTCCTCCATGCCAGTGCATGGGGAGAAGGGAAAGGTAGTGGGCAGAGCCAACTTTCCACTCCAGCTGGAGAGCTGGTGAGAGGCATTGTTTCTATCATCTCCTGCTGTCAGCCCTTGTAGTAGCTGGTCTGTAAGACTAGCCACTATTTCAAAATAGCATTGAGTCATCTTGCCAGACACTTTAATGACCTACATGCTGGATTCTTATAGTACAGTAGGTACCTGGCAAAATCAAGCTTTTGGTTTTTCAAGTCTTAAAAATGTTCTCCTACCATTTTCTCTGGAACATACTGTATTAAAGGCAGACAGGAGATTTCTAGCTAATGTGGTTGATATTTCATTGGAAATACTTATTCCATAGATAAACAAACAATTCTCACACTTATATCTAGATGTGAATTTAATTTAAATATGTATTTATGTCTCACACTTTCACTTGTGTCTTGGGCCACTGATTTTTGCTGAACGTGAAATTGTTCCCTCTAAGCAGCTTCCTCTACAGTGACTCACTTCATTGCCATGTAAAAAGGAGTCCATCAATATTCCAGTCACACCTACGGCTGCTGGTCAAGTCACTGGTTCACAGAGCTTCACTGTCCCTTTCTCTGTCAATGCTGTCTCTGACCACACTTCCTTTCCCTCTCGCTCTGGCCATCAGCAACAAACTTTGCCTGGATTAAACAGACATCACCTTTCATAAGTGTAAACTACCACCCTCTGTTGGCCATGTCAGGGAGTTCAAATATCAAGCTCAAACCATTAAAATACTGTTGTGCATTGCACTCAGCCTCAATGCAAGCATAGGTTCATCCATACAATGTCAGTTTAAACATGCTGTTCTGGAATATTATTCATTATTTAGGTGTCACTTCTCAGTCAATTTATTTGCCTTAGTAATAGTTTGTTTGGTTACACTTTACTTGAAGGTATCTACATAAGAGTGGCATGACACTGTCATGAACATGTCATAAACATTATAAACAAGTCATAAACATTTATGACATAACGCTTCTTTTAGTAAGTGTCATTCGGTTTTTGTCATAACAAGTTATGGTTATGTTTATGGTTAGGGTTAAGGTTCATGTGTCATGACTGTGTCATGACAGTGTCATGTGTTCATGACAGTGTCATGTCACTTATGTAGTGTATGCTTACTTTTATGAAATGTAGTGCCTTTTTATTTTGTTGGTATTGAATAGTCTAGAAATGCAATAGAATAACCCATACTGATTCAAATCTGCTTATATATATATATATATATATATATATATATATATATATATATATATATAAAAAAACCTACCTCTTTTTTTGTGGTTTACTCTCTTTAGGTCCAACTGGCTGAAGCCTTGCTGCGGTCGCCGAGTGGCCCTGTGGCAGGTCTGTCTGCTCAGCGCTGGCTTCAACTGTATCCTGGTGGCCTGTGTCATCCTGGTGGTGCTTTTCCTGTCCTTGGAGCTGCTCATAGACACCAAACTCCTACAATGTAAATAGTGTGCATGGCTACTTATTTGTTTCTCCTATTATTTTTTATCGAGGGAGAGGTTTGCTGAGCATGCATATTCTTCTCCAGCAATACACTGTGTGACGTTCATAAAACACCTGGGAGGCATCCAGTGCAGCGTGCAGGAGCAGCTCCACTGGAGTAGTGGGAGTTAAACGCTTCAGTGTCCTTGATCATTTCACTAAATCTTCACTAACTCCATTGGTGCTTTTCCTGCACTTTGACGTACGCTCAATGGTGTTTTAAATCCCCAACGTCTCCTTCCAGGCAGCTCTGCGACCGTTGACTTCAAGGCACCTAACCCTGACCTTAACCTTAACCATAACCATAACCATTGCCTAATCGACTTCAAGGCAGTGCTGCGACCGTTGACTTCAAGGCACCTAACCCTAACCTTAATCCTAACTCTAACCATAACCATTGCCTAATCCTAGTGCCTAGTGTCTCCTTCCAGGCAGCGCTGCCTGGAAAGAGACGTTGGGGGCTTAAAACACTGATAAACATGACCTACAGTTACCTGCAGACAGGTTCAGATTGTTATTTCTCTTATCATTTGCTGTACAGCTACGCTGGGACATTTTTACACTCATGGTTTAGAGGCTATACCTTGTTATGGTCAACATAATGACATATAAGGAAGAGCATATCACAGTTAAAAGGTCCTGGTTTTAAAAAAAGTGTACTTAAATACAACATTGAGGTACTTGCACTTTAATATTTCAGTATTTTAATTTTATGCTACTTTCTTCTTATAATTCAGAGGAAAAATATTGTACTCTACAACATTCATTGTACAATTATAGTTACTGATTACCTTCCAGATTCATATTTTTACATAAAAACTATAAAATATAAATATCATAACCTTATATAAAACAATATATAGTTAAATATTAAACCAGTGCATTCCAACCTTTTTGTCTGGAGCCCCTTGTCACATTTCAGTTGTCTATGACTCATTAGCAGTTCCACCAAAGTGACATTTCCCCTCTAAACGTCTCACATGGTTTCATTCAAATAACTGTTCAAGGTCCCTGACCCCAAGGTTTAGTGCCGCAGGACTATACTATACTGTTATTTAGGTAAAGCATCTTACTGTACTACTTCTTTTTATTGACTTTGTGTGTTGTGTGTACATACTGGTGGATAAGGGGCCCTAAACTGTCCATAAATATGACTGAATAAATACAGAATACTGTGACAGTAACATACTGTAGACTTAAACCATAAGAAACTTAAATAATCTACACACAAGTCACAAGTGTGAATTTGAATTTGGTTCCTCATTCTATTTTACTACAGTACATACAGTAGGGCACTTTACAAAGATTCATGTCTGAAGATCCATCATAATGTGAATGCATTTGTGTCCACTTTTTCCATCACTGTTGTGTGTGTAGTCTTGCCAGTCACAGAGGAGCTGGTGGTGCTGGATGGTAAAGGGTTGTGATGGAGAGTGATGGAGAAAGGTGATAATGAACCAAGTCTCTTGTCAATGGCAGCAGGCACACGTCCCCATTGATTACTGGCCAGCATCCAGTTCTGATGATACCTGAGTCTCGCTGCGGTGACTGCAGGACTCTAGTCACTTCTGATCTATTGTAATCCAGTGCTTTGTCTGCTGCCACTCCTGCAAGACAAACACTGGAGTGGGCAATAAGGAGGGAGAGTGAGGGAGGGAGTGCACTCCCTCACTAAAATTAGTGGCATAGGACATGGGTAGTACATGTTGGCACTGTGGATTCATAGATAAACAGAAGGGTTTCTAAACTTAAATTTGATTTGCTTACCTCGTAGATATAGGAACACCTTTTTTCATTGTATCGGCTCTTATGTGCTCCTCTTTGGAACTTTGCAGGTTAACATTTGTCCACATTTCTTCTCTCAACAGTTTCCAATGCTTTCCAATTTGCCAGCATTATACACTGGATCAGCCTTATCATCCTGTCACTCTTCTTTTCAGAGGTAAGACATACAGTGGGGCAAAAAAGTATTTAGTCAGCCACTAATTGTGCAAGTTCTCCCACTTAAAAAGATGAGAGGCCTATAATTTTCATCATAGGTACACTTCAACTATGAGAGACAACATGAAAAAAAAAAAAAAAAAAAATCCAGAAAATCACATTGTAGGATTTTAAAATTTATTTATTTGCAAATTATGGTGTAAAATAAGTATTTGGTCAATAACAAAAGTTCATCTCAATACTTTGTTATATACCCTTTGTTGGCAATGACAGAGGTCAAACGTTTTCTGTAAGTCTTCACAAGGTTTTCACACACTGTTGCTGGTATTTTGGCCCATTCCTCCATGTAGATCTCCTCTAGAGCAGTGATGTTTTGGGGCTGTCGACTTTCAACTCCCTCCAAAGATTTTCTATGGGGTTGAGATATGGAGACTGGCTAGACCACTCCATGACCTTGAAATGCTTCTTACAAAGCCACTCCTTTGTTGTCCGGGCAGTGTGTTTGGGATCATTGTCATGCTGAAAGACCCAGCCACGTTTCATCTTCAATGCCCTTGCTGATGGAAGGAGGTTTTCACTCAAAATCTCACGATACATGGCCCCTTTCATTCTTTCCTTTACACGGATCAGTCGTCCTGGTCCCTTTGCAGAAAACAGCCCCAAAGCATGATGTTTCCACCCCATGCTTCACAGTAGGTATGGTGTTCTTTGGAGGCAACTCAGCATTCTTTCTCCTCCAAAACGAGTTGAGTTTTTACCAAAAAGTTCTATTTTGGTTTCATCTGGCCATATGACATTCTCCCAATCCTCTTCTGGATCATCCAAATGCTCTCTAGCAAACTTCAGACGGGCCTGGACATGTACTGGCTTAAGCAGGGGGACACGTCTGGCACTGCAGGATTTGAGTCCCTGGCAGCGTAGTGTGTTACTGATGGTAGCCTTTGTTACTTTGGTCCCAGCTCTCTGCAGGTCATTCACTAGGTCCCCCCATGTGGTTCTGGGATTTTTGCTCACTGTGTTTGTGATCATTTTGACCCTACGGGGTGAGATCTTGCGTGGAGCCCCAGATCGAGGGAGATTATCAGTGGTCTTGTATGTCTTCCATTTTCTAATTATTGCTCCCACAGTTGATTTCTTCACACCAAGCTGCTTACCTATCGCAGATTCAGTCTTCCCAGCCTGGTGCAGGTGTACAATTTTGTTTCTGGTGTCCTTTGACAGATCTTTGGTCTTGGCCATAGTGGAGTTTGGAGTGTGACTGTCTGAGGTTGTGGACAGGTGTCTTTTATACTGATAACAAGTTCAAACAGGTGCCATTAATACAGGTAACGAGTGGAGGACAGAGGAGCCTCTTAAAGAAGAAGTTACAGGTCTGTGAGAGACAGAAATCTTGCTTGTTTGTAGGTGACCAAATACTTATTTTACTGAGGAATTTACCAATTAATTCATTAAAAATCCTACAATGTGACATTGTCAATGTGAATGTCTCTCATAGTTGAAGTGTACCTGTGATGAAAATTACAGGCCTCTCTCATTTTTTTAAGTGGGAGAACTTGCACAATTGGTGGCTGACTAAATACATTTTTGCCCCACTGTACGTATTGTTGTCCATAGGACCTTATTTATGGTACCACAATAAATACAAATCCTAAAGTAATCATATAGTTCTCATTCTGTTATACCTTCTTGCTCTTGCAGGATATAAATATTCACAATTTAATAAAACTAAACTAAACTTTCTTTAACTGTAGATTGTATGCTAGCAATACAAACCAGGTATAGGCCAAAGGGAAGTAGAGTATGTGGCTGCCATTTAATTTCCTCTATCATCTCTATTCTAACGTCTAGTCAGGATTCAGCTTTAGCTTCAGAAATACCTTGAGGCTGGATGGCCAGTGAAATGTGTATTGTGTAAACCCTAATTGTAATTAGCCTTAATAAAATTTGAGCCATTGTGCGAAAAAATAATGTCTTATCACCACTCGAGAATTGTGAAAAACAAAATGGAGAATTTGGCCCACAGGCCTCCACTCCAGTGCAAACCAATTACCCTGACAGCCTCAGCCCCAATGCCCTAACCCAAACATTAATTACTAGTGAGCCTGAAGGAGCAATAATTAAAGCTGAGCTTAATGAGCAGTGGGGATGGGGTTACAGTGATACGATCCATCCAAACACCTCACCCACTGACATCACAGAAGAGTCATCTGGGAACGGTGTTAGATAGATGTAGCATATCACCAGCCGGTCCCACTGCACCAATCAGGAAACAGGATTCAAAAATGTGGGCGGAGTCCCTGCACTTCTCACTTGACACCAGCACCGTTGTCAGACATGCACTCCGGATGATGGATTAGCAGGACCAGTCATACATGACACCCTGTGCTAATTGGAGTGTAAATCAATGGCCCTGCTCAACAAATGGTCCCGCAACCAACAGCATTTTTTTAGATTAGATTACAAGTGTTGCATTGTTCTTTTGTAGGTCAACGATCAAGATCAGGAAACACATTATAGCCACAGATTTAATAGCTTTATCAAAGAGATAAAATGCTTTTGAAAGGAGAGTATTCTGTCTTCTTTGTGATGTTTCTTTGATGTGTGAAATGCAAATCAGTTATTTTGTATTCATGTATTGTATGTGTGCACGAATTTCCTATTTGGTAGCTGCAATATATTTTACACTAATCAAACACAGTTATTATTTAAAATTTGTGGCTACTTGTATGGTGTCTACTGCTCATTTAGCATTCTAGCATAGTGATTATTCTCTTATTTTATTTGAAGAATAAAACTGTTCCACACAGGCCTCTTCTCAGTTTCTAGTCTGTGTTCACAAGTCTTGACAAAGGGTGTTGGATGTAATGACAACTCAAAAGACTAAGAATATCACAAGAGCTTTTTATATGTATCTGCATACTCCCTCACCTTATCTATTTTAATGCTTTCATTTATCTCTCTGTGTCTGTCTTAGACTGTCTTCAGAATTGTAGTGCTCGGGATCTGGGACTACATAGAGAACAAAGTTGAGGTTTGTGCTGGTGTTTATTAGCAGATTTTGATGACCAGTTTTTCATTTTTTCACTGTCAAATATTTTTTTAATATTTCCAATATTATATATATATTTATTGTTTTCTTTTTTCCCCAGAGCTTACACCTTAGAAATAGTTCAACATCTTGGAAAATAGGCTTCACACACACACACACACACACACACACACACACACACACACACACACACACACACACACACACACACACACACACACACACACACACACACACACACACACACAAACAACAACAGCAACATTTGCACATATTTAAATTTTTGTGTGTGCTTGCGTGTGTGACCTCTCAGGTGTTTGATGGTGCTGTCATCGTGCTGTCCCTGGCCCCCATGGTGGCCTCCACGGTGGCCAATGGGCCCAGCAGCCCCTGGGATGCCATCAGCCTCATCATCACTCTACGCATCTGGAGGGTCAAGAGGATCATTGACGGTGAGGCAGGCAAAAACATTGTCCATCAAATGAGTCTTATTAAGAGGCATGTATGTGAGACCAATTAAAGTTGAGGAGCAACTCAAGGAAATACCCAATCTTTCTTAACTCAAAAGGATTACACACATGCATAAAAATCTGCTTGTCTTAAAAGAGCTAAATGACCCTATTCTCTCCATGATTATACAAATTATTTACTATTGAGAGCAATATAACTATTGATCATCCCTCATAGTAAATTGATGCTACTCTGCTACTCTAACTTGTATTGATTGTAAGGGGACGGTTAAGTAGATTCAGAGAGGCCGTAATGAATATATTGGTTGTTCTCCCCAATGCTAATGCAGACCGGTTCGATATCTGTTCAGAGGTCACCCTCACCACGGGCCTCTGACTGCATACAGGATCAGCTGCACACAAACTAAACAGGAATTCAGTGTGCAATTTGTTCTTCTCCAGTGAGATAGTGGATGAGTAAAGGGCTGTTTTCCCTAATATTTCCCCTCAAAGCAATAGTTTGACATTTTAAGAACATACCCTTATTTGCTTTCTGGAGGAGTTAGATGACGCAACAGCCAGCAGCTGGTTTGCTTAGTTGAGTACAAACACTGGAAACAGTTTGAAGCTCTGTCCAATAGTAACAAAATCAGCCTACCAGCACCTACCAGCTCACAAATTAACATGTTTTATCTTACTTGTTTAATCCATACAAAAACAAGGGCGTTGTGCTGCAGTCTTTATGCTAAGCTAAACAACTAGCTGTAGCCTTATGTGTGTATTGATCTCCTCATCTAACTCTCTACGAAAAAGGTAATAAGCATGCTTCCCAAAATGTAAAATTATTTCTTTAAATGTGTACTTAATAGTTACCTGCCATTCCAATGTACTTCTTCAGATGGTTCTTTTATTGTCTTAATGGAAATGGATGATGTTTTTCTTATTAATTTAGAATTATTTTTATATATTATTCTAAGGTCCTAAATAGACATTTCTGTCTTGGTTGATTTCAGGATGGCTTTAGTCTAAAATCTTAATCATACATGAGCACATAGTTTTATTGGAACAAATATATTGAACTAAAAGGGACACATCATAATGGCATGATTAATCAACTCAGGAATCAATAAAATACAGCTTTCAACATCATTGATTTACTCTGGTAAAGCATGTTCAGCAGGACCATGTTTCCTGCTTCTTGACATGCAACTGCAGTGTTGGTTTTCAGGGAATGAACTTGTGATTTTCCTTCTGCACACCTCGACCTGTTGGGTTTGATATTTGTGAGTGATTGGGTTTCCTTATTAGGCAGGCAGCAACACACCTCAGAGGAAAAAAATCACACTCAGACCAATAAATGTACAGCTGAGGGACCAGCTCGGTTATTGTAGGGGAGGGATTGAGTCTCTCGCAGAATTAGCTTGACGTATGAAGCAGCGATGTTTGTGTCAGTCCGATGGGAGTGGAAATACAGAGGAGTGAACTGCAGCAGAATTTCTAAGGACTAGAAAGCAGAATTTATTAGCAGAGTGATATATCTGATAGAAATATGAGCCTCCCAAACATGTAGGTGATCCAAAAAATAATTATACTGAAATGTTAAATCTTCCTTACCATCTTCAGATACATATGAATACAATGGAACCAATTATTGTGCTAGTTGTAATAATGTCTTTTAACAGAGCCATTTTACCAAGTCACCAAATGCCATAATAGTAGATGGTGAATGATGAGGAAAAATGTTTCTGAGGGAATATACAAAGTAGCACAATAGTCATAGACAGAAAACTGATTCACTTAAAGTACTACATCAGTTTAAAATGCAGGGAAACCGTTTTTTTGTGTGTTGGTGTATAATCTAAGTCCTACAGGTTTGTGTGAACAGTAAAACACTTGACTTCAGGTGAGAGAAGAGAGTGTTAGCATGTGTGAAGTTGTGGTGTGAATTACACTGTTATGCATGCAGCTGTCAGTTACACACACACACACACACACACACACACATACACACACACACACACACACACACACACACACACACACACACACACACACACACACACACACACACACACACACACACACACACACACACACACACACACACACACACACACACACACACACACACAGTATAATCATGGAATTGACGCTGTACACTTGCATATTGACACAGATACAATATGCAGGAGCACTAATGCATTACTGCATATTGTGCGGCTAAATAATGAACTTGTGATTTATCTTTTCATGCATGTTTGAATTCTGACTGGACTGGCCCCATCTGATATCCCCACTTTTGCAATGTGTGTGTGCCAACATGACTATAAATAGGTACAAGGAGCATGTGGCGATGGCTGTGTGCTTTGCTCTGCCCCCCCACAGTACCCGAAAGGCTGTTTCATTTTCCTCCTAGTGTTTTGACAAAGCCGGGAGTTGGGTCTTGTAATAATACAGATCCACAATCTCAACAATAACAGAATTGGACATGTATAACTACTGATTCTGTTTCACCTCTTTATGTTGCCCATAGCAACATTCCCCATCAGAATACATAGTATTTCCATGTGTGACATCATATCATGTGGCTTACAAATGTGATCACAAAGAGGTGTGAGGGGCCGACTGTCTGCCACCTGTGATGACAACAGGTATCCAAATTTACTCTCACTATCCTTTTTTTAGGTACACCTTCCCATCCTGCTCCAGAAAGTGTGTCATGTAAAAATAAAGTGTGCAGTCAGATTGTAAGAGGTGGCGTTACTTTGATTGATCAAGACGTAATTTAAGTGTTTGATGCATCAATTCCAGCATGACTGCACATTATACTTCCTATACCTGACCTGGAATCATTTAATAAATATATTAAAAATAAAATGAATGAAGTAATACATAAATAAACAACCAATAAGCTGCTGTTTGTGTGAAAAAAAGATTGGTGGGTGCTGATGAGAGTTAAATTAACAAGGTCACAGGAAAGAAACAAGATTGATTCAAGGCTGGCCAAAGTATGCTGGCAACACTTTAGTGATATCCGTATTGGTATTAAAAAGGTTTAACTTTTGGCAATCATTTCACAACTTTTGTTCTATACACTTTGGAAAAACATACAGAGGTCCAGACCTCGGTGACCTCAATGGTGGGTATGGCCTTGATGTCAACACAGTAAATACTTTTTAGTTTAAGCAGAATGGGATGTTCAGTGTCAATCTGGCCTGCAAATATAAACTTAGTGACGTGTCAGCATGAAACAAGAACCCTGTGGAAAAGTTCAGCACCTTGCAAAATTCATTCAGTACAGGTATGGGGTTACTAGTAGCCAGTAATTAATGAGGTTTGCATATGTGATGATGACGGACATATATGGAGCAAAGGACAAATGGTCAACCAACACTGCCCCTTGACCTTAAGGTGCTCAATGTATTTTACCATAAATACCTTCAGCAGCTGTCTTACGTAAGTCATATTTTTTCATTTAGTAAGACTTGATGCCTCCTAACACACCTTGCAATCCTTTTCAGACCATTTCATTTTGTAGTTTAGAGATCTAAAAAAAAAGTTTCATCTTTGTTTTAACTCTCTCGCTCTCCCCCCTCTTCCATGTTAGCGTATGTGCTACAAGTCAAAGTTGAGATGGAATTGGAGATCCAGCAGTGTGAGAAGACCAAGGCTGTGAGAGAGGAGCAGCTGGAGCGTCTCACTCAGATCTGCCAGGAACAGGCTGTGAGTACCAATTCACCACACATTTCACCTAAATTAGCTTAGTAAGAAAATGGGTGTTGGAGAAGGGGTAAGTGGATCACATTGCTGAAAGGTTTCTATATAGCTATTCTACACTTGTTTCCACTTTGAAATTTGGACACTATTGGAATCTGTCCACAGCCTCAGTACTGCATGATGATAGAAATGACAGTGACTGAGTTGAATATAACTGTAAAGTTAGTGTTCCAATTAAATTATAGAAGTTTCTCACTCACTGCTTAGTCCATTTATAGTCATATTATTGTCGTATAGCCATCCAATCTTTGAAAAAAGAAAAAAAAAAAAACTGTCATGGTATTATGGTTTACTACAGTTATAGTCTGATTAAGGCCACATAAGCCCATACTAAATTGCCAGTTCATATTCCACCAGAGGAGGGCAGCAATACCTTACAAACAGGTCCAGTCTTTCCACACATTTCATTATGATTCCTCAGAGCACACACTTGGAGAAAGAGTAATACATACCTCCTGTATGTATAGTTTGTAAAAATGGTCGCTTTAATAGGTTTTCTCTTCCGTTTACAAAATGTACTACTGCAATATTTTGTCAATCGGTTGCATGTATTCTCCAGGCCCAAAACCCTGAAATCAATACACAGAGACATCACCGCTGTAGATCAACGAAGCATACAATTTACCCAACACATAATTAGATGATGCACTTGGAGTAAACTATTCACAATTAGCCTTGATGTTTTTAAAGTGATCTGTCAGGTCTGGAGAAAATCTCAATACTGATTCCAACTCAGACAATTTAAACTATTTTTAGGAGCTTTGTTTGTCTATACACATTATGTTACTGTAGTCTTTATTGTATTTTACTCCACAAATTATGTAAATCATAATCAATATAGGTGTTTTCCCTGTTTCAAAAATATGCATAATGCTTACAGAGTATGTGACGTTCTTGTGTGTATGTATAATGTATGCAGATGACGTTTTCTCTCCCTCCCTTGTGCGCTCACCTTTTCACCTGCTCCTGTATCTTTGCCACTCCATCCTTCCTTGTTCTCTCTCTTCCTTCCTTCTGTTTCGTTTCCCCCTCCTCTTTCTTTCTTCCTGTCTTTTTATTGTCCTGCCTTCCCTATCCTTTTTTCCATCTCTGTCCTCTTCACTCATCCTATTTAAAATCCATTTCTACTTTCTCTCTTCCGTCACACTCCCAACTTGCTGCTTTTCCTTTTTCTCCAGTTTGAGATCAGGCAGCTGAGGGCCCATCTGGCCCAGCAGGACCTGGACCTTGCTGCAGAACGTGAAGCAGCCATGCAGATCCACCATGTATGGAGCAAACAGGGCAGGAGTTTTCAGGTTGTAGAAGGCTTGACTCCTGGGGAGTCTGATGATGAAGGCAGCCAGAGAAACCCCAGGGAGCCTCATGCTACTGCAGGTACAGTATGGTCTCTAAAAAGCAGAGTTTTTTGGGACTTGGTTGCTAGATACAAGTGATGGCCAAATGAAGATACATGACGTGAACCATTTTCTTTATATTCTCAGCCCACTTAATGGGGCTTTTGTTTGAAAGAAAAAGGCTCAAGGAATGGCAATTCAGTGTCCTTTCAAACCTTTGTAAAACAGAGAGTGCCATCTAGTGGGGTTTAGAAAATAAATAAAATGGTCCAGAGAAGCTTTATGAGGCTAGATACTGAAAACACTAAATGTAAAGTGATTAGGTTTTATAAACAGTGAAATAAAGCATACATACTAAACAGATGAATGGCAAGGAATGTAAGAAAGAAAACAAAAAAAACTTTTTATTCATTCCCTCTGATACAGATTTTGGCTCCAAAATGTCCTGCAGTGAGGTTAATGCAGTAGGTGAGGATTAAAAACACTTTCAAAAACTGAAAATGAATGCATCTAAGACAAAATCCTGTGGCATTAAAAATATAGGTACCATACCATGTGCAGTGTTTGCTTGAGAAAGCAGCATGACAAACCAGGAGAGAGGTACAGCATAAAGTATGTACATGATTATGAGGAACAAAAAGTCCCTAACAGTGTAACATCAGGTGAACTGGATGCCAGAGCAGCGTACAGTTAATCTGGAGAAGTAGCCCTGGAGCATCTTCGAGGCCAGGCTCTTAGCCCCTCCACACTCACACACAACACCCATCTGACCGCAGGCACATTGGGATCAATATGAGGGCAAAATAGCTTTTAGGATCTGGTGAATCCTGGAGAAAACAAGCATGTTCTCTGACACTATGTGAGCTTGGATGGGCTTCTGTCATGCCCCAACTATCTCTCCTACCGCCCCCTTCGTGGTGAGGCTGACCCAGCCAGCCCAGACCACTTGGGCTATTTCAGGTACAGAGTGCTCTGTGCATTGGGCCTTGTTCGGGGCTAGTGGGCTCCTGTCAACATCTGTTCCCCTTCACCTGCAAACCACAATAGGGCACCAGGAGGCTCCACGGCGGCCACAATATTACCCCAAGGGCATAGTGGGAAATCTGGCTCTCAGAAACAAGTGGGGCTTTTTACAGGAACATGGTCACTGGGATAAGCACTTAGGCCACAGGGCTCCAGTCAGGTCAACTCAAATCAAGCCAAGCTTATTTGTATTGCTCAATATTGCAGATGCAGTCTCAATGGGCTTCTCTCACACTCACCTGCATGGTGCTATCAAATGACCAATAACTCTTATCAAGGCCTTCATAAAAATGAAAGTCCCAGGAGATTGAGGGTTTTGTCACCTTAAAGTACCAAACCATGTAGATTTTAGGAACATCCAGTGACAATCAGCGTTAATCAATGAGCCAGTGGAGTTTTCTCTCAGATAAAGAGAGAGGGTTATAGCCAAGCTATTGGCTCTGTGAGGCTTTACTACAGCAGTGCTTTGAGCTAAATGCTAACATGCTCACAATAACAAAACGACGGTATAATGTTTACAATGTTCATTATCTTAATTTAGCGTGTTGGCATGCCAACAGTTGCTAATTAGCAGCAGCACAAAGTGCAGCTGTGGCTGATGGGAATGCCATTCATTTTGCAAGTCAAACCAAACCGATGATGGCACTAGATGAAAAGTCAGGGGATCACCAACGTTATTACAATTTATTCTAAGAGGGACATGAAAGTCTGTACCAAATTTGATGGCATCCATCCAGTAATTGTTGAGACATTTCACTCAAAACCACAAATGTCAACCTGCTGGTGGCCCAAGAGGAAAGTTTAGGGGATGACCAAAGTTAGTAGGCTTCATCATTCTCATCCTCATGGCTTAAAAGCATTTATGGTAAATTTCCCAAACTGTGTCACTAGTATGTTAGCAAAATCAAAGTCTGTTTCTTTTTAATCTAAAATAGTAATTGCCTGTACTGTATCTGTATGCAGTGGTTACTTGTCTTCCTCTCACCCCACTTTACCTGAGGTGTCAAAGTGATATTTCGCCCATCAAAATTATAGTTCAGATTTTAACTAAAGGGACCTCAGCATGTCACCTCTCTTTTTTTTTTTTTTTTCAGACGAGCAGCCTGGTAACTTGACTGTCACTGAAAGAAGGGCAGAGCCTTTAATGTATGCTGGACAGCCCATTCTTTTTCCTTAATACTCATGTGTTATTAATTGTGGAGTGATTGTCTCAGTCTTGTTTTAGTGAGTGCAATGCTTCCTCTCCAGGGGTGGCTCAGGGATTAATATTTTAGACTGAAAAATAAATGAAATTACCCATCAGAGTCTGCAGCATGTCCCAGGGGACAAGGGCTAGCACTCAGGGTACTCTGGGTTCGCACTCAGCCAGCGGACAGTGAGCTCAAGACCAATCAAGCGGACAGAGGAGCATAGCAGATCACAGCCATTCACCACGCACACTGAGGCCTGCTAGACTGGAGGGATCTGTGCCTGAACAAAGAGCTCCCACTCTCTCATTTCCCCCCATTCCTCTCATCCCTGAAACCAACCCCACCCTGTCCCTGTCCCAGTTTATTTCTGGTGCACTAGGGTGCAGCTAATGCACAGCGTAGCAGTCCATGTTCCTGACCACTTGACAATAAAGTACCCGTGGCCTGGGGCAGAAGTCATCTCTGTCAATATTATGTTGTAAACATAAGAGATATTTTCCATTTGCACTAGTTTGGGTAGTTAACACTGAAATGGACCTACGGACAAAAATGTATGAAATCCAATTACAGTCACTGCCACACATTAGAGTATTAGCAGTATAAGTCAGTCACACTATATTATACCCTAATTTGACTGGTCATTTCCTGTTATATACTTGGAAAATATGGTCCATTCTGTATTCATATTATATATAAAATAATATTTATGTAGGTCTAACAGTATTTGATGCATGTTTTTAATTTATTTATGTATAATTCAAAATTTCAACAACCAGACGTCACAATCAAAACTGTGATAACAATAAAGTTGTAGTAACAACAGTGACAGCAGAAATATTTGGCATATTATGCATATTTATACAATATAATATAATATCATAGAAACTGTAAAACATTACAGGACAGACAAGATAAAACACAACACATGACATACTGTGTGCATGTTTCAGTTTATGTCATGGAGTGGTAGTGAAGAGGGAAAAAAAGGAATTAGATATATGTATGGAGGTACTGTAGGAGGAAGGCTCTCCTGTTTTCCAAGGAGTTCATATTTTTCCGATTGCACATGCAGCAAGTCAAGCCAAATTTTTGTAAATCTGTCAGCAGGTTTAACCAATGACTTTATGCACAATGTATTTAGTTGTGGCTCATAATCAGATTTTGGACAAATAAGAGGAACTAAAAGGTGTGTGATGTATACATAATATCATCGGCACGGTGGTATGATTTTGACTGGGTGATGGGGAAAGCATCACAATCCAGGATGCAGACAGAGATTTATTAAAGAGTGGAAACAGTAATAGGAATGATGGGCATCCTTGTGTAGCTATGGTATGGGAAATATATGAATACAGTTATTGTTTTTAATAATTAAAACATGTAACAGAATTATTTTATTTTATTTTTTTATTTTTATTAGTTTATTTGTCAGGGACAATGTACAAAATACATTAATCTTACGAAAATATGTTTTGTACCAGAGTTAGCTAATGCTAGTTTCCATCTGCAGTCCCCGGGCAGGTGCACACAATATTAAAACATATTACAAATAACTGTCAATAGAAATAAGAAATACATGCAAGATTACACTAATCAGATGTTTAAATAAAAAACTAATCAAAAAACCATCACAGCCTAAAATATATACAATATAGTCAAAAACATTTACCTCAATATTACATTTGTAAACTTTTAAGTGTGCTGATGCTCACATCACTGGTTATCAAGGATATATTTCTTTAAGTTTCGAGAGAAATTATTCAAATCTACAGACAACTTTAGACTGCCTGGGAGTTGATTCCATTGTTTAATGGTTTTAAATGAAAAGGCTGTCTGTGCTGTCTATATGCTTGCTCCAGAGAGGAGTTTTTATTTTTTTATAGATTACATTAAACGAAATCACCGACTTTAGCAACACACTTGAGTGTTGTTATTCGCAAATATTAATTATGTAAATTCCTTTATTTATTTGTTTTTTATTTTTAAACTCAGATCCGGTTGTGCGTGATGACATGAACAACTACATAAGCCAATACTACAGTGAAGCAAGCAGTGGTGAGCGAACATCTACAGTATATACCACTCCACTACATGTTCGTTAAATTAAGTAAAGCAGTGACTCAAAAGTCTTTTGAGTTGTTATAGGGCTGCTAAGTCTTAGGAAAAAACTTCATAGGTTTGGTCAGAGATTTGTCTGATGCAGGTGATCAATTGTGATAAATATTCAAATGGAAACCCAAAACTTACCTTATTTAGCTTGGCTTTTGCCAGACAAAAATTATTTCTATAATGTTATTCAACACTTCAAATTACCATAAATTTACATTTAGCCAAAATTAGGAAATCTGTTGAGTAAATATCTCAGACCTTACCACAGACAGCAGCATACTGTAATTTATTTACAAGTTTTGTCAATATGACTGACAGATAGTACACTGGTATGCACTTGTGTCGTTTGAAGTGAAGGGCTAATTTGTTTTATCTGTGTTGACTTTCTCTAAATGTATAAACCGTCTTTCAAGATGCTGGAGCTTCTGGCTTAGGTGCCCGGGTCATCACCACGGCAGCCATCGACGTTCACCTCCCCACCAATCCAAATCCCATCCAGTCAAACTCGATGCTTGGTGAGCGGGTGGGCAGCGCCGTAAGTGACACCTCAACCAGCATATCTAGGTCCAGTGGCAGCCAGACGGCCCGCCCCCACAGCCTGAGTAGCCACACCCCGGGTTCGTCTATGACGGACTGCAGCAGCAGCACAGCTCAGGACCTCAGTCTGAGCTACAACACCCATCGCTGGTGCCCTCCTTCCTTCTCAGGCCAGGACCCCAGCAGGAACCCTTGCAGGGACCCCAGCATGGTGGTGCAGGAGCTACTCTCCTCCCTCTCTGAGGACTCCTGCCTTGCTCAAAAGGGCCTGGTAGTAGACCCTGTCAACCTTAAGCTTCCCAGCCCTACTGGCTCAGAAAAGGCCAGCCCTGAGCTGGACAACAGAATAAACATCTTCAACCGCAGGAACCAAGAGGAGAGACGAGGCCGGGGAAGGGGTTGTGTGCTGTTGCAGACTAAGCCACTGATCCACCTGCAGGGCAGCACCACTGAGCCGTCCCTGGAGGAGAAGTACAGGCTCCTGGGACCAGCTGACACACCTCTGGGGCACATGCCTGATACATAGGCTACATTTACACAGAAACAAGTATTTTCTTCTTTTACTGCCACCCTGTTTGGCACATATCTGAACTTTTGTGGCAGGCCAAACCTCAAGAGAGGCACATAAGATTTTAAATTTTAAATTTTAAAATTGGATTTTTCTTTTGCTGTGTAAATCCAATCTTAGCCAATCCCGAGCAAGCTTACGCCTTAGCTTCCAGTTAACACTGATGCTCCTTAATTTGAAATGTTTAGAGGTCAATAGTAGAAATGACAATTAGAACTCTTAGGCCCTTTGCCATACCTCCCCTGTTCCTCCTTGATGGATTTTTGAAATCAGAAATTCCCTGGCATAGCACAACAAAGACTAGAACATCCCAGTAAGGGAAAGTCTAATGTGTTCTTGGACACATTCTTCATCAGGAATCCTTACTTTGAATAGGTCCTAAATGCACTGAACTTTACATTAATTAAAACCAGCAAGGGGCCATTCAAGCCTATACTGAACAAAAACTTTAATTCTGAATCATGTTACAAACCAAGACACTGTTCTCTGTTCTTGGAATTTCAAACAGTTAAAAGGAGTGTTTTTTATTGGATTTTTCTTGTTATTGTGTTTATTTTAATTTGTATGATCAACTTTAAACATCAGTCATGCTGTTCTTTGTTCAAACAGCCACAGGGTAAATACGACTGGCTTAACTATACAGCAACAACTGGCAACAGCCAATTTCTTTTTTTTACCTTTGCCTTTCTGTCACCTATTTGTTTGATTTGAAACCATGGACCATCATTAGAATTAATTGAATAGCATTTTTGTTTTACTTGTAAAAAAACAAACAAAAAAAAACATAAGTAGGGTATATTTGTGTGGATGAACTGAAAAGGTAAGTGACTGGATTCTTCACATGAAACTAGATTGGAGTGCTTGTAGCATGAACCTTTAAAACATATGTGCCCTAAATGGCAAGAAAATTCTTTGCACTTTAATGTTTACAGACACTTTTGTGAACTTGATATGGAGGAAGTTATTGCCAAATGCAGGTGTTGTCTTTTGAATGAAAATAGCAAAAATAAAAGTTAGTATTTCCCTAACTGCGTTCAGTTTACTGACTCTAAAAGCTGTACCAAAGATAGTGCAGCATGATAAAAACACTAAGCGAGCTCTAATCAAATACGTTCTTCTCACAGGCTCCGTGTTACAATACACACTGTACACCATTGTTTCATTAGCATCATCTCCTTCTATGCATATGATTTTGAAAAATCTAAATTATTTAAGGTTATTAAGATTCGAAGACCTGTCACAACAACTGCTAATTGGTCAAGTCATTGTAAGTGTGTCGTGAGAAGTATCAACCCCCCTAATTACCCTCTCGTATCATTAATTCAGAAGATAAACTCCTGTACCATTTTGTTGCTTGTCAAATGTTTACAAGTATCCAGAGAATGTTTTAATTGTTAATAACTATTACGGCTGCAATTAATTAAGCTATCACAAGTGGTTTATGTTTTGAGAACTAAGTAGTTAATTTGCAGATCTGGGTATCTGGATTGTTTGTAAACGACACAGTACATATGGGGAGCTGAGGGGATTATTACAAATACTGTTGTGGTGCACATAAGAACATTATCAGTATTAGTTTACAAGGATTCTGTCTGCAGCTCTTTTTGGAGAAACAGAACTGAAGACTCATCCCCCTAAATAACTGATTTGAAGCCCTGACTAGTGGCGATTTTAGACCCTTTTTAGGGGGGCTGTATTTATTGTTACACCTCATTATCATTTCATTTGATTCTGGTAGTCCATAACGGGACTTTCGTAGTTTTTTCATATGTTTAATATTTTGCATTTATCTTTCACTGTTGTAATAATAAAAACATATAGTCATTGTTATCCAGTGGAATTACTGATTTAGCAGGGGGGGGGGGGTTAACACTTTTGCAGGGCACTACATCCGTATCACATTCTCATTAGGGGCTGAGCCCCCCTAAAGGTCTGATCCTAGAATCGCTCCTGACCCTGACACTAAATTGAAATGACACTTACTGGTTGGATTGATGTTTAATAATGGTTAGTGCATTTCAAAAACTGCATCTTAAACCCAAGATAACTACTTTGCAAACTGCTAATGTTCTTTTTTCTTGCGTTTACATTTCTATTTCATTTTTAGGGAGTATAGCAGGTGTATTTACATTGATAGAACACAACGTCTTTTCTCAATCAAGACGTGAGACAAATTGTTAAAACATATGTAGGCTATATACTACAACTGCAGTGTCTGGACTACACTAGACCACTCTCTGGATGTGTATTTAAGTGACATTCACCCCATGACCACCATAGTTACCCTCATCACAAGTAAATGCTGATGGCCTATAGCCAATAATGGACGCCTTTTGTGTGAAGAGGCTGCAGCTACTGTATTATTTACAAATTAACTACAGTAGGCCACAGATGAAGACTTGACTAAAGGACACCAAGGTGAACTAATCTAAAATGTTCTTTTATTTTACAAGAATCAGTTTAAATTGTAACATTAATCAGTGATACAATATGATTCTTTTGAGTCTTAAAACAATGTGGGATTAACAGTAACCTGGTGTTATTTTTTGTCCGCAGTCTGGGAACAGTATAGCTCAGCATTGTCTCAGTTTCCTACTGTACTATCATAATAAATAAGATAAAATGTTAAAGCAAATGCAAACATGTTGTTGCAAACAATAGCTTTAATAAAAATGTTTCATTACATATTAAAGAAGCCTAGCACCTATTTGAAATGCAACAGGATAATTCAAATAAATGTGAAGCAGCATTGTTATTTGAGAGGTTTATTTGTCACTTATTAGGAATTTATTTTATATTTATACAAGTGTAATTCGGGTTTAATTAACAACCACTTCTTCAAAGCTTGAGTCATCTCTCGAACAGCCTAAAAATAGAATATATTAAAATAAAACTTATTTATGTTCCACTGAATAAAGTTACTTCAAACAATGCTGCTTCAAGCTTTCCATTTTACTTTAAAGTCATCATCAGGAAAATGTAGAGGCGTTGGAAAACAACAACAAATCAGCATGTTGATGATGTAACACTGGTGTTTAAATCCACCGGATCCTCAAAATCTTTTTTGGTATAAAAACAAAGGTTCCCCTGTTCTTAAATTGTCTTCAGCAGCAAATGGTGTTGTGTGTTTTTTATTTATTTTTTTATTTTTAAAGAGCCAACATGTAAGTTGATCACCTGGATCTGCGACCGTCTAGCTATTACTAGACCCATCACATCAATCTAGTTTACAAAAACAACAATGCCTATCTCATGCCATGGAACAAATAAATAAATAATGATCTGCTTGGCTCTCGACACACACAAAGGAATCCTGTTGAATATGGGTGCCAAGGCCAGGCTCAGCTTCAATCGGTCACGGCTGCCTTGGTATTAATGTGTCAAGTGGAGGTGCTGCGCATCTAATCTCAACCCCTTCCAGCTCAACCAGCCATGTAAAAGAAGAGACAACTCGCTGGGTTCAACTTCCAGCTCCACCCTCAGATACACTGCCTAGTGATGCTAAGCTAAATTATTTGTACACTGCTTATAAGTGTAAACAACGTGTGATGGCTAATGCCTTTCCTCTGCTACGAAAGGTAAAATGAAAGGTGTGCCTAAATGATTCATATAAACCCAATTTGTCAATACGTATCATACCAGGTCAGTCTGAGTTAAGTGCTCTATTTTGACAGGCAGGGACAATGATCAGACCTTTAGGAGACATGTTAAGAAGTAAATTGCTTTTGGGACCTATGCGATGAATCGGGAGGGTCCCTGTCACACTCACAGGAAGCTCAGTGTATTACCAGTGACCATTAGACACTTAATAATTAAAATGTTTTAATAATGGCACAGAGGGAGTCACTTTAACTGCATTAAGATTACATGATCATTGTTGATTTACATCTACTGACTCTGCCTGCGACTCTACAATAAGGTACCCTTCCTTCCTACAATATAGAAATATGTGAATTCGTCATAAAACACTGTAATAACAGCATAACTGCGGGGGTGAAAAGCTGATCGGAAATCTGACACTACCATTAAGATTAGAAATGTTAACTCACTGAGCGCAAAAACGCACTGAAGCACAAAGTTAAATCTTAATGTTAAAAGGCTGACTTTGAAATCACATATCAATTTATACTACTAGCTCTTTATGCATGTCACCATACAAACTTATTACACCTCTATCCTATTTACTATTTCATGTATATTCTGTATGTGTGCTGTGTATCTGATATTTTGCTGCTGTAGCACCGTAATTTCCCATTTTGGTATCATTAAAAAGCTATCTATCTATCTATCTATCTATCTATCTATCTATCTATCTATCTATCTATCTATCTATCTATCTATCTATCTATCTCTCTCTCTCTCTCTCTCTCTCTCTCTCTCTCTCTCTCTCTCTCTCTCTCTCTCTCTCTCTCTCTCTCTCTCTCTCTCTCTCTCTCTCACCTTGGAAAGATCAACCACCAAAATACAAGTCCAAGTTTTGGATTTTGAGTTAAGTTTTTTTTTCTATGATAGCTGTCACCCAGTACAAGGACAATGAGTTTGCATATAATATAACAACCAAGTATCTTACCATTAAAATAAGCTGGTATTAATGCACACATTTGATGTTATCAATTGCCTGTCCAAGAGGCATTTACTGAATCAACACCTAAGTGGTTTTGTTTATGAATGTGATTTATTTTCAAGTGTGTGGAAGAGATTTTGAATGCTGCCATAAGGCACAGAACAGCTGGGTATATGTTGAAAAAGGTCAATCTCATTGAGAACAAACAGATGTGGGGAGTTTGACTGCATTACTGCTGTGGTCTGACAGATTCAGAACACGTCTCACACAGGACACTCTTTCAAAAGGCTCTGAAGCAGGAGAAAAATACAAATAAATTATACATCATTCTTTAAAAAGCTTCTCAGGTTTTCTTTTTGAAACATATTTCTTAAGTGCACAGGATCCAGAGGTTCACTTGGTGGAAGGAATACACTCAGGAGACTGTTGTCATGGCTACAGAAGTTTTTTTTTTCTTTTTTATATTTACATAAAACAGTTTTCTTCTGGTCCCCTCCCCTCAGATACTCGTTGTGCTACCTGGGATAAAAGTGGGTCAAACTGGAACTGGAAACAAGACTCACTGAGTGACCAAGCTCAATCACTTCAGTCCTCTTGAGATAAAATATTAATTATTAAATTATTTTTTAGTGAATGTAAAACACATTTTTAATTTGCTAATAAAAGGAACGGCAAACTATAAACAGCTATAAGACAGAAACTAATTCTTGAGTCTGATGGCTCATGTTAAGTTCTTTGGCTTTTTCTAAGTTCTTCCAGTGAAAAAAAAATACTGATAAGTTCTCATGTTGCTCCCTCATGTTATAAGCAATAAGAAGAAGACGTACATATACGCCAAGTTGCTGATGTGATAAACATGAGGGCACAGTCCTCTGGGAGAGGGGACACCACATCATGCTGTGCTCCAAAGAACTGACTAAAATAATCTACACAACGTCAAAATTAATTCAGCAATCCAACATGCATGTTATGCATGACTTGCTATATAAAGTGTAAATTAGCAAACATTTTGAGTAAAAAGCCCAATCCTTCAGGGAAATGGCTGCCACAGATTCAACATTTTTCTAAATAGCATTGAAGCCATGTACTAATTCATATTCAATGTTTTGCTTCTGCAACAAACACATAAACATCCTGACCCAAACACTGATGGTAACGAGATGTAAGTGCATACTGAGTCAATGAAAATGAATGATTTAAACACCTGCAAACTCATTTTTCATTTAGTTTTCCACTTTATTTCAAATAATTCCTGTTTGTTTCCGAATGACATGATTTGTTTATTGTTCTACTGTAAACATAAACTTTCTGAATGAAATAAGAATTTTGAGTTTGGTCTTGTGAAAGTGTTATGATATATCCATATATGCATGAATATTAAGAATACATAAAATACAGTGTAGGTAGACTATAAAACACAATTTAACATCAGTTTTGTGTGATCTGAATTACATTACTGTCTTTCATTGAGCCATATGCTGAACTGCTGCTGAGATTACTGCAATGTACAGTAGAGCACCAGCATTTTCATAAACACATATGTAGACATATGAATGGAAAATAATTACTCCAATAGCAATACTTTTTAATTTAGTCATTGATAATCATAAAATACGTAAATGAGTAATGTATCCATCTAAAACTAATTGACCAGCATCCATACTCTGAAGTGTTTCTCAACAAAAGTGGCTGTTTGACAACTTAAATCACTTGTTGGGGATTTTTGTACCAGTGAGTGGTTTTCTTAAAACGATGTGTATGGTGATAGGCTGGTAAACTGCTCTTTTCCCCTTATATTTTTTTAAGTGGTCTTAAAATCCTTGCTAGCTTTTAAGTTGCCAACTGGTCTACAGCACAAGCAGATATTTTGCAGTTTCTCTGGCCACCGGGCAGACACTGACATCAGCCGTCCTGACTACAGTAGCCATCAACTTGGTCCGACTCGGTAGCCTCGGCTAAATCACTGTCCCGACCAGAGCTCAGGGTGTCTGCCAGCGCGTGCTGGGGCCCTGCAACATTTCCATCTGGCCTCTGGGGAGTCGCACATCAATTGCTCTCAGCTAAATGCACTCACATATGAATATTTCAGTACAATTTAATGTTTCAGCTACAGCCCCAAAGGAGCAGAGCATCAATTTGTGAACACAGTTCTCCTAGAGTTAAAAGCCAGGCCGGATAATACAGTATGAAAGGCGCTGTCAATCTAGAGGGCCTTTTTTTCACTTGAAAGACAGAAAAAAAAGCATGCCCCTTTGCCTTCAGTATCCAGCTGCATACAGGCAGCGGCTCAAAGTTTTCTCTAGAAAGTAGTTGACTTTAGGGAGCAGCAGGCAGCTTTTGGTTCAACAGAGTCGCTGGTCGATTTGCCAAGCTCGGTCAGTTTTCCCAAAGCTCTGGTTGTCTGCCATTTGGTCTCCACATGCTAACACCACACACACACACACACACACACACACACACACACACACACACACACACACACACACACACACACACACACACACACACACACACACACACACACACACACAGCTGGTGGAAGGAGCGGGTCAGGGAGTCGTACACCTGCTGTCCTGTTAATAAAATACCCCAAAGTGATGCTGAAACCTCTTCCTTCACACAGCAAAGCTTCCCTCAGGTGTGAGAACATGAGTGCTTTACAAAACAGGCAGATTGTGACACAACTGAATAATCAGCTGGTCAGTAAGCAGAACACTACGGAGGACATAAAGCCCAGACCGTTCTGCACATTACGTTAAATTACCCAGCAGCACTTGTGGTTGTGTTGTACAGCCAGGAATTCATCCAATGCTTTCTCCTCATGGTAAAGCTGCAACTAACAATTATTTTAATTTTCCAATAATCTGCGGACGATTTTCCCAATGAATCAATTCATTATTTGGTCTAGAAAAAGGTTAGAAAATACAGAAAAATGCCGATTTCATAGAAAAGTAACATATTCAAATTGCTTATTTTCTAAGACCAGCAGTTCAAAGCTCAAATGATATTTAGTACCTATATAAAAGCAGCACATCCTCACATTTAAGAAGCTTGAACCAGAGTATGGCTATTAAACGATAAATCAATTATAAAAATAGTTGCACATTAATTTTAAGTCAGTCAACTGTTCGGTTAAAAAAACCTCATTGTTACAGCTCTACTTCAGGGACTTAAAAACCATAAGAATAAAGTTTTAAATTTCTTAATTCATGCATTGCTTATGAAAAGAGATACACAGAGATACGATTTTTATTTACACTAAAAATGGAAAGAACGATTGTATCGAGGGTCGATAAAACAACCGGAGGAAGCATCGAGTCCTATCAACTCCTGCATTAGATTGCATTATGTATGGTGTTCCTGTTGTTTTGTCCATCACGTGAAACCAAAATCTTAGCTCTTTTGCCTCAAATCATTCTGTTAAACGTGAAAGAGTCACAACTAAATATATAGTAAACTGCAAATGCAACTATATGACTAATGAATATGAATATATGAATAGTTAAACATAGTGATGAACTGGATTATAGATGCATTTTTTGCACTCTCCCTTTAGTTTCAATAGACAAAATTATTTAGAGACCAACTGTTTCAGTGTGTTCGGTATTGCACACACACAGAGGCGTTGTTGCTTCTTTCCTGATTTAAGTGACACGGCCTCTTGTTAAATCTACTGATAAGCAACAAGACTGCCGCTCTGTGCTGATGAGAGCAGCTGATAATAAAATACAAGATGTGCATTTGTAAACTAAAACAGGCGGCTGACAGTTACACTGATAAGGTAATAATGGCACCGATTCTTCAGCCTAACAATGCAGAACTGCCCTGAGGCACCAATCAAAAATTAATACTAATTATCATGTAAATACTGCATTAACTCTGAAGATTTATGAATTATAAATCTGCAACATGGTTCCCCTCTCAGAACGGCCTCGCCTGCATGAGGATGTGATTTTTTTTCTCTCTCCACACAGAGGCATTTTTGAGGACAAAATAAATAACTGCATGAAGACTTATCATCACTGTTGTGACATATAAAACAATTGATGTGACATATGCTGTTATTATGTATTTTAAAATAATACTTGACCTTTTTGTCTTTAAAAAGGTCATTACAAAATGATTTGAGGATATATCTGTTTACACATTTGTAATATCTTGTAACCTAAGTGCTTATATTAATAAAAAAATAAAATTGGCTGACTCTGGACATAAGTGTGGACTCAATGCACTTAAAGCTAACTCACTAGTGGTTCTGGTAAATCATTTAGAGCTTTAAACTGCCCATTAACTACATTTCAAGGGGTTTCGATGTTCAAATGTTGCTGAGAGTGAGAAACAAATGTCCAAATCAACTTATTAAAGTAATTAAATGCTATTATACTGTTGTATAATACAGTCATACACTCAGTGGTTTTAGAATTGTTAAAAGGTGCGACTGTGTGCAGGAATTAGCCTGATGTCTTAAGAACCAGGCACCAGCCTGTGACATGTGATGATCATTAGACGTCTATAAAAAAAAATACAATCTGTTCCAAAGCATGTCAGATCACTGTTTGAGGAATACTGCTATGAACCATAAGATTGCTATGTTTAGGAACAGTTTGTCCTCATTCTTTAGGGATTATTACTGCCAATGTTCATGGATTTGTTTTCTGTTTTTACCAGTTTGTTCAGTTGTAATGAAATATATGGCATATATAGTATATCGTCATTTAACAGTTTTATAAATTTTATTTATTGCAAATTTTGAATTCAATCTTTACACAAATCATGGTCTAAGAAGTTAATGTACTTAACATATGAATTGATATAAATCATTAAATATATAGGCCCTAATTGTCGAACAAAACCTGCTTGAAGTCAAAGTTGTGTTTTCAAGTTTTTCAGCCTTTTAATTAATCTAAACACAATATGTATGGATCCTTTGGTAAGAGACAAACAAAGCTGCAAAGCATGTGATTAATGACTTACAGGAGCGACAATCTTTCCTGTCTGGCTGACAGGCTCTCACTGCATTTCAACAGATGTGATGATATAATAAAACTGCCTCATCCCACCACACAGACACACAGACACACACAGACACACACACACAGACACACACACCTTATTGCATATATTTGGACAACCGTGTGCAGGCAAATGAGTGCACAGAAACAAACACATAAATTCATGCTGTTAGCACGCACAAATTTCACACCCTCACACACGTGACAGAAGAAACACAAAGACATAAAGGTCAGCAGAGCAGGGGTTTGAGTTGTGATTTTTACAGTTGTGCTTATTTAACACCAATAGGCCATGACAAAAATGAACACATCAACTTGTGCACTGAACAAACTACTCAGCCTGTGTGTTCCAAACTTGGCCTCCAAAAAGGTTTTCCAACTATGATAAAATGGACATAACAACAACAAAAAGTAGTTGGCTTGACATTAAAAATAAATATGAAATTATATATATGTAGCATAATACAAAATGGAACATGATTTTCATTTTTTTTTTAAAGATAAGAAAAGAAAGAAAAACCTATACTTTTAGAAAATCGTACTGACAGTTTTGCCTTCTTGTGCGTCAAGACTGGTGAGCTGAGATGTGTCACTCCTGGTTTAGAGTTCTGCTGGAGCCATTGGGAAATCCCCACAGGAGAAGGTGGGGAATCTGTAAATAAATACATGAACAATATACTGTTCACCCTTAGTGTGTATCTTAATTACACAATGGCTAAACAATGATGGTTAATATAAGCATTTGTATAATTTAAGTAATTTTTCATGTATTGTAGTAATTTTAAAATTCATCTTAATTAGATATACAATTACAAAATATCTCTATCAATGACAAAAGAATCCATGGCACATATTGTAAAGTTAGAACAAAAAAAGGTTTCTTTTCACCAAATAATTATTGGAAAAAAATAATAC
The DNA here is from genome assembly GCF_010015445.1 of Perca fluviatilis. NCBI lineage: Eukaryota > Metazoa > Chordata > Actinopteri > Perciformes > Percidae > Perca > Perca fluviatilis. Next base: position 33,093,868 of record NC_053114.1, read on the forward strand.
GTAAACAATTTTATTTGTTCAATAGCAAAGATGCTCCAACAGACATAAACAAATTGGCACAACTTCAACTGAATCAAGCCTGGGGAGTTCGAGTAAATTAGTAATAGGTCTGACAATAAAGGCAAAGTGCCATGGATCCCTAAAACATTCAAGAGACAACCAATCACTGTGAAAAGTTCAGTAATGCAGCCCAGGACAGCCCCCCCCCTCCCTGAATTCCAAACAAGAACATTTAGGTCTTGCCAAAGTTTAAGTGGATGATTTCAGTCACACATATATATTTCATGAGGTTAATGGGCGCCATCAAGTTGTGATTAGAGATTCTTCTGGGAGGTTTTTATGCCAGAGTGACAGCTAGTATGTCTGGGCTTGATCTAGCAGTCATTAACAGGTCACAAACAATAATGCTACATGTGACATTTCCTCACTCTATGTTGAATACACATATATAAAACACTCTTGGCCTACAGCATTAGCAAAACAATGAATGAGTGCCCATAATATTTTAGTCTACATTCAATATTTTTATTCTTCTGCACAGGCTATGCATTGTGGGAAATGCTATATACAATACAGCATGCATAAATAAGCCACGACATCACCATCACAACTTTGCCAAAAGCTTAGAATGATTAAGTGCACCACACTTAATGCATGCTTCTAGAATTAATAAGGCTGTGTCTATGATATATCATTATGAGGAGTTGTCATATGATGGTTTCTAACTTATCCTTGAGGGAATTGTAGCAAAGACAGATCATTTAATACAAAGAACATTGAGCTAATAGTTGGATGGTGTTCAAGTGGTATTAGTTTGGTTGGTGTGCCTTTCCTAAGTCCTCTTTACATTGTCATTGTTTATGCCACTTACTGCATTTATGACAACAAGAGGCTCACCAGCACATGGTCGTGACAAAAAAGCGTCTTGGGATTTGACCTCAGTGATGTCTGAAATAGTAGCCACAGCCAGCTTAGCAGACAAGGGAGGAGATCCTGTAAAGGGAACCACAACATGCTGAGGCTTACAGTACAAAGCTCTCACAGATCTTTAGTGACAGTGACTGAGACCATAAAAGGTAAAGTAATGGTTATAATGAGCTCTCTAAGGGCCGGGTGAAAAGGTTGCATGTCAAAGCATAAAAGAGGTAAAGCTCAGCCTGGTTTTAAAACTATCTGCAGCACATGTATTTTATATTCAAGCCACTTTTAGAATAAGAAATAAAACTGGCTTGAATAGGATACCACTCTTTCTGAGAAACAGCATATAGTACAATTTAAAGTGACTGATGCAAGTGAGTGAGTCATTCAAATGATGCTTTAGTCACATTGAATTAACCACATATTGCACCTTGTTCTAATACTAAACAGAGTACAGCTTAGAAATAAAGACTATAAGCTGTATTAAAATACCTAAGATTGAATTTAATGCATCCTAATTCAATTGAAATACCATTAGATGTATGAGCTGACAGTTCTATTGAACAATTACAGAATACAGGATGAAGTCACTCATTAAAAAGAAAAACTACTTTAAGGTGCATTAGAACATTTAGACATAATTAATAGTTAAAGTTGCAAAATCAAATGAAAACTTCACTCCATATGAATTACAGAGAATTGTCGTGAGTGAGTCTGAATTTACTACATTTGATTTTGAGCAGCATGCTGTATAAACTATACAATATAATTTGTATATCAATAATTATTATTCTCTTTTGACAAAAAACTGAGTAGAAAAGCACATAAACTACCTTGTAGAAGGCATTGGTACTATGTTATACCACTAGTACTTTATTGTCGACCCCTTTGTCTATACTGCTCTCCATAGCCACATTGTTAAAAATAAAATAAAAGCACTTTCTGCCGTTTTTCAAATTATCTTAGTGAAGTTATACCAGTTCATGCATCCTAACTGAACTCACTAAATTCATGTCAGCTGTGGTCTAATTATAGCTCAGGTTGGTATCATTATTTTTGTTTCAGCGCTCTTGAATGGTGTCTCCATTTTTTTTGCAGTGAATTAGTCTACAGTGATTACAGATAGACTACTCTCCACATCAAACATCGCCTCTGTAAACTATGTTTGATGTCTTAAGAAAAAAGCATAAGAGCATGCGATGATAGAGCTTTCAGGGGATATATGATGTAGTTTGCATGTCTTTGTAAATCACCAGTGCTTGAATACGCATGGACAGGTTTTGGCAGACAGAAAGTATTGCAGGCCTGCCGTTACACAGTCGGTACCAGTTATTAGTCATGACACCTCTCCTCCCGCCTTGCTGGCAGCAGTAATGGAATTCGGTGTGATAGGGGTCAGTTTGTTGTTGTTGTTGTGCTCTGCAACAAAAAAAGGTGTTCTGGAGGAGACTGGCCTGTTGAGAACGCCATGTATAAGTATATAAAAACAACATAAAGCAAGAATAAGTATATTCTACAACAATACTGTGACGTTAACTTCCATTGCTTGGGCAGTTTGGCAGTCAAAAAAACAACCTGAATTGACGTCATCGGCCATGCTTCGTTCAGGGCAATTACAAATAGTTTATTCCAAAATTAAGTGTCAGTAAACCCAGCTGTGTCAAAGGCCAAAAGCATTTTCTACAGCAGATCTGATGGCAGGAATACCAAACTGCACAACAGTTGCACATAGTGACGAGACATAGTCCTCAAACACTCCTGTAGCCTACATGTGCAACAACATGAAGATACAGCAGACTAACAAGGTCACACAAGGCTTTTACTTGATGTGAGACTGTGACTCTATGATGGCTGTTGATAAAATTGAGAAATTATTATAAACATGATAAGATGAATTAAATAATTAGAGTTTTTCTACAACACGTATCCCTGACACCAGTGGATGACTAGTGTGTGACTAGTGTGCTGCAGTGAAGCCCGCCTTATTTGAACCTACAATAAGACAGCCACGCTGATAGTTAACATTATCTTATTCTTGCAGCAAAATAACCAGGTCAACAGACACAACTACTCACCAGTTTCCCTAAATTGCTCCTCTTACATACGGATGTTTGCGTGTTTGTCAGGTCGGCTCGTGAGCAAACTAAATTTGTAGACAGGAGCAGTCCCGACTCCCGAACCAATCAAGCCACTGTTTTAAGCGGGAGGAGCATATTTGTTTTGTGGCTTTCAAAATAAGAGTCATAATTTAAGGCAGGAATAGTTTTTGAAGTTTACCTGTCTATTGCAGTATTGGTCTAGCCTGCAAGAAAGGGAATGAGTGAGGGAAGAGATATAGAAAAAAAATGACTTTTGGAACTTCTGATTTTATTCCACATTTTCTACTCCACATCTAGACAAGAATATGGACCATTCCGTCCTGGTCCTTGTTTGAGATCCCAGCCAACATCAAAACTGGCAACTGTAGGAGAACTGCTATGCAGGATGACACAGGAGGGAAAAGGTGTTTGAACAGAGGCACAGCAAACATTGGCTTAGTGCAACTGTCTGTATTGTTTGTTCATTTAATCATTCAAACAGGCCGAACCTGTCAATGGACATGCATGTTGCTGGTTTTTAAACAACAGCCTACAATCGTTCTGAATCGAATTAGACTATTAAACCCCAATTTGATGTTGGTGCATGCATTATTCTATGATGTGGAAAACAGATTTAAATTAAGACTTAGACATGATCTGATAAATGTAGTTCTGCTTTTTCTCCAATAGATGGCCTTGTTCTCGAGTAGATGAGCAACCGGGACGCAGCAGAGGAGACTTGTCAAGTGTCCTCGCCTCCTGTTGAATGTATGTCCCCCCCAAAAAAATGAATCTAAAAATGTAATAAGTAAACTCCACTATTTCTGCCTCTAAGTCAAAGATCGGCAATGCGACTCTAGGGTTCTCAACAAATAGCATTCCCCATCATGACATGGGAAATGTTTGTGATGTTTTACCAAAATATAGCCTATAAAGAACAGTTTAAATCAAAATTGAACTTTAATGGAAGCGTCCCGCATCAGGGGAGCAAGACAAAACGTCTTTTCTCACCTCTGTGAATCTGTGAAGGGCAGTTTAACAGACATGTAGGCTGATCATTTGTATCATGGACCAAATAATACCCTGATAATATATTTATTCTCAATACTATTGCTTCATTGTGTGCCCAAGGATCGAAACATTTAGGCAATTTTAACTAAATAAATTTAGATTTTTTTAAATTTATTTTTTGGTGATTAATGTTCTTAGATGCAGAAGCTTTGCCACATTTTTTTGTATACAGATGATAATGATGAATATCATTATCACCATCATGAAATTGATGTGCATCTTAAGAACCTGATCGAAATGATCCCGTGGTTTTGCTGTTCAATATTTGCCTTTCCTCGCTTTGAATCTTTGTTCGAAGAAACACAATATGAACATCTGCATTCTTAAGCTTTTGTCATACACAAACAGGTTGAGAGAGAGATGCAGTAGGGCGATTGGACAGTCCGGTGTTGACGTCATGACGTCAGAGCACTAGCGTGTGGGACCCTGCAGCCTCTTTGCCCCCCTTTCACCCCCCCATCCCCCCCACCCCGCCCCCTCCCAGTCCGGAGAGACACACGTTATCAGGGAGGCAGCCGAAGGGCCAGTCATCTCCTCACATCGTTTCTGCATCTACCACAATCCCCTTTATCCGTCCTGTATGGTGGATATTATTTTCAGCTCTTCTTTCTTGGATGATATGGGGGATCATTCCAAAAGTAAGTAGGCTAAACTGCTCGGCGGAGTTTTAAGTGGCAGATTTTATTTTCTTCGCGGTGGCATTATTGGCTACGTGATATATTCAGCAGCGCACCGATTACTAAAGTTATTGTCTTAATGATGCAATATTGTGAAGTAGCCTGTAATTTCTTTGGCGGTCAATTTTTTGAGGCGCCTTAGTATAGAAGTTAAACAAGTCAGTGTTTTGCTTGACGAACACTGGCAAAAGTCTTCATCTGTTACATAACATCAAGCTGCATCAAGACATGTCCAGTCTGCAAAATAGAGGAATTTACTACAAGACTGAGACATACAGGCTGGATTTTAAAATTGAAAAAAGAGAGAAAAGAATACATGCTGCAGTTGTTTGTGATAGTGTGTTTATTTGGCTGCGTTTTCAGTCTGTGGTTACAATGCTGTGCGCTCTTTGCAGAGAAGCCAGGATTCGCGATGTGTGTAGGATGTGGAAGTCAGATCCATGACCAGTACATACTGAGAGTCTCTCCCGACCTGGAGTGGCATGCAGCCTGCCTGAAGTGTGCAGAGTGCAGCCAGTACCTGGATGAGACCTGCACTTGTTTCGTCCGTGACGGCAAAACCTATTGCAAAAGAGATTATGTAAGGTAGGAGTTTGGAAATATTCCAGTAGTATAGGCTGAAATGGGTTTAATCACATCAAAATGTAAAGTTAAACATATTTAAATGCAATACTAATTTATAGTGTGTAGAGGCCAAACCAAAATAAATAAATGACCAATTTGGACATAAAAAGAAAAGGTCACAAAAAGAGAAGACCTTTGAAAATGCGCAGGTTACAATATTCCAAAGAAACCAAGAAAATACACGCCACACCATTTTGTTATACATTACATTAAAAATAAATTTAGCATAATAGAGCATTTAGAAAACAACTCACGACTCTGAGTTGTCATCCAAAAGTTTTCTTCGTTGTTATTTTCATTCCATAGGTTTTTAATTCTTTGACAATTTTCTCCAATTTCCCAGGCTGTTTGGAATAAAATGCGCAAAATGCAACCTGGGATTCAGCAGCAGCGATTTGGTGATGAGGGCCCGGGATAACGTTTACCACATCGAGTGTTTTCGGTGTTCGGTGTGCAGCAGGCAGCTGCTGCCGGGAGACGAGTTCTCCCTGCGGGAAGAGGAGCTGCTGTGCCGGGCGGACCACAGCCTGCTGCTGGAGAGGAGCTCCGCAGGAAGCCCCATCAGCCCCGGACACATCCACTCCAACAGACCGCTGCACCTGGCAGGTCGGATTATTATTATTATTATTATTATTATTATTATTATATGTATTTATTTATTTCTTATACTTAAGCCGGTGGAATTGCTTTAGCATCATACAATCGGAAATGTAATCCTGCAGTTGAAAGAAATGTATAAAATAAATTCTCATATATTAAACACAAAAAGAAAACGCTTGAGTTTAGAAAAACTAAAAATGAAAAGAAAAATATCAATGTAAGATTGTCAAAGATTAGTATTGTTTGTTGTTCTTTAACATCCAGATAATTTGTTTGGTGGTTGTTGGGCTTGGTGTGTGTGTGTGTGTGTGTGTGTGTGTGTGTGTGTGCGTGCGCGGGCGCGTGTAAAGTGTGTGCTGCGACCTTTCTTTAGGCTATTTCATAATTGATCTTATTAGCACTAACCTGCTCTGTTGCCATTATCTGAATAATCTGGTATTTGTCTGTGGCTGTATGTGTTTCTATACGTGTAGTGTGTGTGTGTGTGTGTGTGTGTGTGTTTGTGTGTGTGTAGAGCTGTCATCCTGAGGGCGTCTGCCAACAGAAAGAGAACAAAGCAAATGTGTGAATAATGATCAAAAACGTCCTGCTTTAAAGCGCTCAGTTCAAAATACCTTACACATCTCAGTGCAGTGACACACCAGCAGGATTTGTATAGGGATATAGATTTGTAGAAAAATAAGATTAGCCTCCTATTTTAAGGCGATGCGGTTAAAAATGATTAACTATAGGAGAACAGACAACAATGCAAGAAGTGAGTGGTTAAATTGAAAAAACGCAACCTTAAAAAAAACAAGTTTTGGCTATCGAAATTCACACAAACGTCTCTCACATCTGTATATTATGGACCAGAATTTCGTTCTTATGTCCATGGAAGATGTAAATCAAATCTAAGCAGATGTTGTTGTTTTTTTGTCATCCAGGAACTTCCCAAAAATATATTTTTCCCTCTTTAAAGACTCTAGCTTGATTTGCTTGAATTTTGCGTTATAAGCTAAATTGCAGACATTTCTATATCATAAAAAATCTTGTCAGGCTGATACATATTTATTGCTTACGGCCATACAATCCAAGGGAGGTAAAGGGCAAAAGAGTTCAGATTGAGATTCATGGGCTGCTAAGTAAATGCATCGATATATGAAAGGCTTTCTGAGGCCTTTGTGCAGTTTCTGACGGACAGTTTCCCTTCTTCCGTCTTCAGCAGACCCGGTCACGGTGCGGCAGGCCCCGCATCGGAACCACGTCCACAAGCAGTCGGAGAAGACGACGCGGGTCAGGACGGTGCTGAACGAGAAGCAGCTCCACACGTTGCGGACCTGCTACAACGCCAACCCGAGGCCGGACGCGCTGATGAAGGAGCAGCTGGTGGAGATGACCGGCCTGAGCCCCAGGGTGATCCGGGTCTGGTTCCAGAACAAGCGCTGCAAAGACAAGAAGAAGTCCATCCTGATGAAGCAGCTCCAGCAGCAGCACCACAGTGATAAGACTGTAAGCATCTTCGTAAGTTTGACCACTTGATTACTACTTTTATTATTTTATTTGTTCATGGACATTTACGTGTTTGCTTGTTATTTAAAACAATGACCAATATGTGAAGTCAATTCACCCAGTTTTATTTATTTTTGAGGCTGGCAAAAATCTTTATTAAATGCAGAGTGTAGTGAAAAAACTGCCATATGCAAGCCAGATGAACATAATAAACTTATAGCTTAATTGTTTTTTTCTTTTAAATGAAAATATCATGTTTTTATTATTTGATATGGTTGTAATTACTAGATGCAGGTATGCTACTCCTCTTTTTCTTTTTTTCTTTTTTTAACCCTTTTCTGAACTTTAGTTTTTATACTTCACTTAGCCTACACTAAGACACACCGCTCCAGTTGGCTCCAGTGCTATCCTGTATTCAAACTTTAGGTCAATGAATAATGAATCAACTGTTTTGGCTTAAGTTGCTTGACCTCAAAGATAAAAACAACCTCTGCAAACAGCTTGGCTTGGTCTACATCTCAGAAACATCTCTCTGTATCGTTCAATCTTTGCTCCACACCAAGAGAGGACATTTTTTTGGGGAAAAGTGCTGTCTTAATTATTCCAAATTCAGCATTTATTAGAAATGTCACATGAAAACGTAAACGTACTTTTCACTAAGAAAACGTGTTTTGGAAACATGTATGTGGATGTCATGAAGATGCTTTTTTTTTTTCTTCAGTTCTTTTAAAAATGACAGATGATTTCTTGCAGGACACAGACAAATGCTTATGCTGTGTTTTCTTTTAAATACTTTGTCAGAATCTGCAGGGCCTCACAGGGACGCCTCTTGTAGCCGGGAGTCCTATCCGACATGAGAGTGCTGTGCAGGGAAACCCAGTGGAGGTTCAGACCTACCAGCCTCCATGGAAAGCCCTGAGTGAGTTCGCCCTGCAGAGTGACCTGGACCAGCCAGCCTTCCAACAACTGGTGTGTGTGTGTTCAGGACAGGCTGAGTTAGATGTGCACACACAGACATGCATGCGCTGCAGATTAGAATCTGGCATACTGGCATAGTCCAACTGCATGCATAGATCTATCTATCTATCTATCTATCTATCTATCTATCTATCTATCTATCTATCTATCTATCTATCTATCTATTATTATCTATCATCTATCATGCATTTTTCACAAAAAGACGTTTGCAAAGAAATATTTTCACACACACATGCACACAAACAAGAATGTTGCTGCACGTGTGAATATAGACATGGATCACATGCGCGCGCGCACACACACACACACACACACACACACACACACACACACACACACACACACACACACACACACACACACACCAAGCTATAATGCTGTAATGCTATAATGCTTTTTCAACCAAGATTTCAAAATAAAAGCCGGAATATTTCGCATATTCTGACACTTTGTTTCTGTCTGTTCAGGTGTCTTTCTCTGAATCGGGCTCTCTCGGAAACTCCTCCGGCAGCGACGTGACTTCTTTGTCTTCTCAGTTACCGGACACCCCCAACAGTATGGTACCCAGCCCGGTGGAGACGTGAAACGGGGCCCCTCAGACCTGTCGGTCCCCACTCCTGCAAGGACAATTGCAGCATGATCCCGGTCCCCTGCATGTGACCAGCTCATCACATCGCCCAAACTACAGAGGAGAGTGTTTTTTTTTTATTTCATGACACGGAGGAGATGGAACCAAGAAAGCACCGATTGACTCCGAGATTTTTTTGTGGAGCTTTCATTGACAAAAACTAAGCAGAACAATTGTTGCATGACTTGATACGGAGAAAGAAGATGTACAGAAGACCTCCCGATGGATATACTACAGCAAACCTCCCCTCAAAAACCAATTGGAAACATTCCCATGTCGAAACAAATGGACATTCTGCGATTTCATTGTGATCATATTGTGTCTTGTTTCTTCAACATGAGAATTTTTTGATACATTTATTGCGTTGTCGAGTCCCGTTGACTCTTTGTCTTAAGGTCAGAGCATGATAAACTGCAAATTATTCGTGTTGTAAAATATTTTATCTTAAGGGCAGGTTGTTTGAGCTTCTCGAACAAAAAGTAAATTATTGTTATATTATTTATTGTTAGGAAAGCGATTCGTAAAGGGATTATTAACTGATAAAGAATTAAAAAAAAAAAAAGCTGAATACACAACGTGTCCTGATGACCAATCTTTGTACTTTGTCGCTTTTGGATTTGCAATCCAATATTTATAATAATTTAATTTGTTTGAAAATGCAGCTCTGGAGATAACAACAACTGTCCATCTTGCATTGCAAAAATAAGACGAGAAACGAACTGACTGCACATTTTATTTGCCAGTGATCTTAATATGGCGACAAAGTCAAATTCACTGCCCAGATCCAAAGCGGCAACAGATCATTCCTCCTCATGACAGCGAGTCATTTCTGATTTGGGAAACATGCAACAAATACAAAGCTTCTATACAGCCTTGGCCGTTTTGAGGAATATATAAGCTTGAAAAAAAAAAAAAGTAATTCCAGTTGCACTAAATATGTTGTTTGTCCTGTTCAACCTACGTATATCAAGTTGGCCTGCCTGGATTGAAGCCCGGAGGCTCTGTTGTCTTATCATCCCCCTCCATCTTATGTGTCCCCCTTCGGTTATGGAGCAGCATTCGGCCAGTGGTCATTTACTATCTCGGGGGCAAAAACCTGCTGTAAATTGTGCTCAGTCCAGTTACTCTGGTTGAGTCACAAGCTGGTCTAGACAGCGCGGAGGGATCGGCGACCTCTTATCTAGTCCTGGCATCACCTGCAAGCGATACACTGACTGAAGCCACAACAAACTAACTAAACACCCCCCTCCATGGACACACACACACACACACACACACACACACACACACACACACACACACACACACACACACACACACACACACACACACACACACACACACACACACACACACACACACCCTCCCCAAAGCCCCTCTCGAATGTGAGGGGAGCAGAGAGCAGCTCGTAAAGGGTCACTTCTCCTCCTCGGTTTATATATTTTCCTTCAGTGAATTGCGTTATTGCGCACGGGTCAGCCGAGATGACAGCTCAGGCTAAATGAACCGACCTGCTTTACACTGTGCGCAGGACAAAAACAAAGCTGCCATGTGTGCTCTGAAAATCTGTGGCTAAACTTTTTAGCCTACATACGTTTTTTTTATTTTTTATTTTTTTTAAGTGAGCACAGGGGTATATTCTATTATACTTCACGTTATTTATTTATTCAACCTGCTTTGAAATTATTCATCATGCCAGGAGTGACTTTTATTTGTCTTCGATGCAGTTTTGTTAGACAAGGGAAAACATGTCATTAATGGCAAGAAAATAAGTCTTTATAGCCTATTTAATTCTAAAAAAAGGAAATAATTGGAAACGCTGACAACTTGACTCAATAATACACCAAATAAGTGCTTGTATTTTGATATTAAATGTTTTTCGCTGTGAAAAAAAAAATCGTTTTTTAGTACAGTGACAGTGTCTTAATCGGAAGTTTGACTGAAAGAAGACAGATCATAGATTTGTAATTGAGCTATTTCAAATAAGATAAGTTAACAATGCGAGCAGATTAAGATAACAGAGATAAGTGAAGAATAACAATGGCGTTTACAGACAAGAATGCAAGCCTATTATCTGTCCTCCAGCAGAAAATCATTGTGGGGCCATATATGTTTCCCAAACAGCTAATTTCCAGGATACTGCGCATCCCCTAAAGGCTCACTCGAGATAGGCCACATTTAAATGAAAGATCAAATTAAAATGAACTAACATGCCATTCTAATTGTATGGAGAAAAAAAAAAAGATAATCCCAACTGGTTTTAACCAATCCGTTTTGTGCAACAAACATGTGAGAGTTTTTTTTTAAATAAAATACATGTTTTTAAAGCTTTTATTTAGAGATCAAATCTAGCAGGGAGTAACAACACCAACATAACATATAAGGAAATAATAAAAAAAAAAAATTGGAAAAGAATTAACAGGAAACGCTATTAAAATGTCAAAAAATGCTACTGAAAAATAATTTAAATGCACAATTACAGTCACCAAAACAGCACGCGACACATAAATAAATTGTAATGTAAATTAAAGAAATTGTAAATTGTAGCCCAAGCTGAAGTTTATTCTCCATTTTATGTTTTCGTTTTCAGCTCGTATTAGTCAGTGTTGCTCATACAGACCAGAGATCATGTCCTCTGACACCCATAAAACTCCTCGCCTCAGTACCTGCAGGCCAGAAGATCTTCTATCTATGAATGGGCGTTTCCCCTCCGTGCGTTAAACAAGAACCAAAATAAACACCGGTGATCCCTGAACACATGCACACAGCTCCAGTATCTACACCATTCACTGGATTACTCTCTCAATGGGCCTAATAGACTTGGTTTTAACGGATCACGCTGGTCCTTAGTGCGCCATTGACTTGCACGAAGATACCCTATTTTGATTTTCTAATTTATTTCTCACGTTTTTGACGAAACACTGCGACAATGTAGCTCCCCCCAACACACACATCATTTAGGATGAAGTCCGGACTGTGTCTGCATGTGTCAAGTTGCTTCGAAGCAACTTAGACGCTGTCAGAGGGAATGACACCGTATCATTAATGATTAAGAGGACGAGTCCATTTAAAGGTGTGATGTAATTCTCTAATTGGTGGAGGGGTGAACGTAATTAGATCATCACAGCGTGCTCAGCGCCGCCCACGACCACGAGTCACTAAACGGTCACCGACTGACAGACACATGGATCATTCAGATGTTCTTTAATCCGTGTAGACGAGTTTGTTTTGTTAGTGTGTGTGTCTGTGTGTGTGTGTAGGGAAAACATACAAATAAAACTCTAAGAATAGACATTGGTACATTTCAGCTGCTTTTCACACTTTCTTTTCTTTCCAAAAACACCATAATTTGATTGCATATATAACAGGTAATTGCATAGCCATATATCCATTAATTTTCAAGGTTTTTAACCAACCAGCCATAATTGTATTTAGAGCTTCATTTAGCAGCAAAACAATTTCATATTATTTCATTAAAATGTTATATTTTGACCATTTTAGGCATTACTTTCCATGCCTGAACCAGGCTTTCAACAACTCTAATCCATTTAGGAAAAAGGCAATAGGACATTGGCAATGGAACTGTGGGCATATATTACTCTCTGTTGCCAGTTTATTAGGTACACCTAGCTAAAAGTAATATAACAGTCCTGCAATTAATCATCCTATTCATAAAGGTTATCATGTTCAGGTTTTGTTGAAACTGTTTTAGAGAGATGCTAATTCAACTTTTTGGCCACTGCACTGACAAGTGTAATATTTTGTCCACCCCATTTTTTATCAATGAGGTTAGACTAGATATTATAAAACACTTGTCAGTAACTCAGTAGACTGTAAAGGCAGTCTCCAGAGGTCTGACACCAAACTGACAGTTTAACATTTTTACCATGGTTCAAGTAATGAATTGTCGAATAGATAATTGAAAAGTCAATTACCACAATTCAATTTAGCAATCGAGCTGAAAGAAAAAAAAAAGAAAAAAATAAACAAAACCCTCTCCATCAGCTTGTTATGACAACTTGCCATTCACCTATTTGCATATTGAATCTTAAAGTACAATAAATATCACTGGAGACATCTTTGTTCTACATACTGTGAAACGGTAAGAGCTATTTTTTTAATCTATTTTTGAATAGATTATTATTATTATTATTATTATTGTTGTTGTTGCTCCTTGCCATTTATTTAAAAATTTCAAGGTAGCAGCACACAAAAATCTGATGGTCCATCCATATGCCCATAGAACTGATTGCAAATAAACATTTTTATATTTGAACCTTTAGAAATTGGGCATTTTAGTTCCACCAACAGGAAGGTTAGTCCCATATTGTTGTGTGCAAAAGCAAAGGTGTTGTGCATTTGAATTCAAATTAATTTGAAATTATACAAAACAATAAACAAGAGCAATATGTTTTTATTGATTTATTGTCTCCCTGACAATTTGTCTGCAACACCTTCTAAACCCTCTTGTTGCATCCAAAGAAATTATCCTTGGACTATTAAATTAGCGTTACTGACAAACACTGAAATTAAGTGAGCGTGTATTCCTGTGGAGGCTCTGTGAAAGTTTTGACACTCAGGTCCACTGTGACCCTGCTTCTTCCAGTGGGGGCCACCAGCAGACGAACTGCCGGGACGAACTTCAAGTCCAAAACCCCCCAGGGAAGCATTCTGACAGGCTGACTTAATGCAGGGACTCAACTGGGAGCTTTTTTTCTGCAAGAGTAAGAAAAAGGAGTGGGGGGAGAGAGAGAAAGTGTCACACTTTGGAGACTGTGTGGAGACAAAGCAATAACTGGACTGAGGGTTTCAATAGGTATTGTGAAATTAAATCACACAATATGACATGGATATGAAAAATAAAGCTGTCTGTGGGATTTAGCTGATGCTCCACCTATGTAAATGGATAAGAATGTGAGTAAATACTGTGTGTGACTCACTACAAAACAGGATGTACCCAAATAAGACAACACATATCTATATATGCCTCTTCATCTCATATAATCCACACAATACAGCCAAACAGAGCTTTTAACTCCTGTGTCAACATCATTAAATTGTGTGCTCTGTGTTTGCACTGTTTTCTCCACCTCTTGTCAGGTGTTTTTAATGGGAAATTTAAGGACCAATTTATCTTAGATGGGTAATGGCCAATTTAACATCAGGTGACAAGAATTTAATCTTCTCTTCTCTTAGGTTACACTGATAATGAAAGGGCAGCGTCAACATCTATGTGCAGTACTGGGTCACTTTTGTACTATCGATCCTGGGGAATGAATGCTGCTTTTATGGGAATCTGACACTATGAGTAAATATCCACATATTTTCCTTTAAACTTTTAAAAGCACTGGGGGCAACAGGGTGAGGAGGTATTTAAAAAAGCTGCATAAAAAAAACAAATATTGAATTTTCTTTATCTATTGTTTTGACATATTTTGACCATCATCTTTTATATTTTTATAGCCACAGATTTGTCTAGATGTAAATAAAAAGAAGAAATAAATTAAAAGTTCTTTCTCAGATTCAGCAACTGCATGGCCTATTTCTCGCTTAAAATATTTTCAGAAACACGGTTCAGTGAACTATTTTCGTAAAATACAAGATCGTATTTCAAACAAGCCGCCATTACTATCGGCTGGAGAAGCCAGACCCACGTGACGCGTTCGTCATTTCCGGTTTTCATTTTTTGGGCGACAATACAGATTAGCGCCGCCTGTTGTTATGGAGACGTATTACGTCACGCGCACGCGCAGAACGTAGGCTCATGTTGGCGTCGCTTCGATGTGTTCCGAGACACTTTTTGGACCTGCTGACAGTCGGCCGTTGGGTTGGTGTGTCAGGGCCTTAACTCTTAATCCATGTTGGCCAATCAAGCAAAGAAGAGGTAGTAGATGTTGGCCAATCAGAAACCTGAAAAAAAGCTATTACCGGAAAGACTACCTGGCTGCAATGGCACATCAAGGAATGGGGGAGAATCATACAGTATGTATGGACGGATAGCGAAGTGGAGTAATTCCTATCACACTCAAATATAAAGTTAGCAAAACTCTGGAAAACATGTAAGAAGTCCTGTTAGCAAGGTTAGAACCAGCACTATTTTGGCCACGTCCGTTATAGCACGAATTGTCGCCTCATTTGTGAAGACTCACAAAAGGAGAAAACTCAGACGTCACAAAAACCTGCATTAACACTGAAAACAGAGTTTCTGAACACTTTCATCCTGGAAATAGTTTTGCAAAAGGTTCATTTTCAGTGACCTAAAACGCAGTTTGCGTGTGGAAAAAAAGGCCAAACGCTATGTTTAAAAAAAATATCAGCGCATGCGTGTGGACTAGGCCTTATCCTACTGTACTTTAGGTGAACCTACAGGGAGGAAGTTGCAACAGAAGCAGCTTGCCTGCTGTATTACACCACAAAAGCTGAGTGTGTATCAAAGTATCTGCGTGTTCTCATTTGTGCACACAAGAGTTTCTGGGCATATGTGTGTGTGTGTGTGTGTGTGTGTGGAGGGATGGTGAGCAGACCTCAGGCTTACCTGGAACACACACAGAGAGCCACAATAAGCCTCCCTGGTCCTGCTGCTGAGACAGTGTCAGAGCTCCGTAAATCACAGCGCCCCACCCACGCATAAATCTACTGCAAAAACAACACAGCAACGGCCATTAGGAGGAGAGAGGAAGGTTGGAGCCGCCCCACTCAACAATGACTCGCTATAAAACACAATGAGGGTTCACCTGTACTTTGACAAGACCAAACTGTCATTAGCCGAACGAGGAAGACAAACACGTGTCACTGGAAGAAAACAATGAGGCAGCGAGTGTGAGTCACTTAAGATGAGAAACGGCATCAAAAGGTTTCAGGGAGACACTCTGGCGTTCGTCAGGTTCATATCAGTGTCAGTTCAGGAGTTCAAGAATGTTGTCAGGAAGTCTTTGTGTTTTAGATTTAGAGCTAAAGTTCAATTCACCTCCTGACTCACGAGTTAGGATGGAATGGAGACTAACTTTAATTATAGCATACAGAGCAGAAACTGAAATGTGAATGCCATTGATTTACTGTTCCTGTCAGATGAAAACCCTGTGAGTCAAAAGAGTCAAATTTTCACACGATCAGGGAAAATTACTTCCAGTTTATATTGATAAGCTTTCATTCTTCATCATTCTCAGAAACATACAGTACCATACATTGTTATATATTAACTTAAAAAGGAAGGGTATTGTCCATAAGTGCATTATGTTTTTGTCTGTTAAATGTAGACATTTTAATGTACAGCATATTCCGTAAATGTCCAGGTTAACTTTCAATTAAGGTTGAAAAAATAAAGTTCATCCTTTCCAACAAGACAATAATTACATTGTGTCCAGTACCACAGCAGCAGTCTGGAAACACACACATGCTGTGACCAGTTCAAGAAATGGTCCACAACACTAAGGACACACAAAGAGCGACACAAATGGTCCTGAGTCAGTGAGAGATAAAGAGAGAGTCAAATGAAAAAGGGAAGGGAGGGCTCTGCCAGCCAACTGCAGCCATAACCCCGTCCCAAGGCGTTCCTGCCACTTTAAGAAATGAAGCAATATCATTAATGGAGGCCTCCGAGGGCTGACATCTTGCTCCAATTCTCCAGTCCCCGTCCATCACACCATTACGATGGGCCCAGCAGAATTAAAATCCAATCACTCCTCTGGCTAGTTTGATTAAGGAGGGCAACTGCACAAAGAAGGGGCTCTGACCCATTGTTGCCTCTGCCAGGGAGTCCCCAGAGGCTGGAGCAGGTTTCTGGTCCCAGGCAGCACCCAGACAAGCCCTGGTCACTGTTGAAGTGTCACAATAATCTAGTGTGACGCCTCAGTGTTGAATGTTTTGAAGTAATTTTTATGGCTTTCTGCAGTGTTTGTCAGGAGGCATGGGGTTTATACAAAGCAATGGTCAGGAACAAACTTGCAGAATATGACTCATGGTGAGTGACGCACATTACCAATGAAATGAGAGGTTGTCTGCACTCTGAAATTAGCAAATTTCCCAAAATATTTTTTTTACACATCTTTCAGATGTCCATGTGAACTAAAAGTAGGTTATATATACAGAACAAAAAAAAGGAACACTAATGATTCTTGACCTTAAAAAATACATATTTTTTATCATTTTAGTGCCACTACAACCTCAGCTATTTCAGGAAGATGTACTAGCACTTTTCAACCTCCTTGAACCAAATATTTTGATTTGGTTTTTCGACTTGCTTATCTATTTGAGGCTACCGCTGCCCCACCGAGGGGGTCACATCGGTCAGATTGTGTCTGGAAAAAAAAAGGCAGCATCCCAGGTACAGACCCCGGAGAGCAGAGGCTAAACCAAATTAAAACCAGAAGACCAGGGTGAGCCTCCTTGGCCACTGTGACATAAATTACAGGGATTTACAAGATTTTTAAAACACTTTTAACAATACTCCCCTTTTAATGTGCTCTCTGTTTAATAATGCACTTTAGGTTTTAAGAGCATGATAAACAAACCAATAATTCACTTTTTTTTATCATCTGAGGGTGAAGCCCTTCAGGACCACGTTCTACAGCAGCGTTCAAAGGGGCCTCGAATGGATCAAATGAAGGGCTGTCGCAAGATATTTTGGACAACATTTGAGATCTTACTGGTGATCTCTTTGCTCTCTTGAGGATAAAAGTACACTGAGGTTCATCTTCCCAAGCCCTTGGCAACATTTAAAAGGGACACTGATACTGAAAAAGAATAAACACAAGATTTTGTAACAGAAGTTATTGGCCCATGTTAAGGGATGATGGCAAAAGATTCTTGGGTCATGTGGATGACAAAGTGGTTATCCAACAGGATAGGAAAGGATGCAATTTTATTAAGGAAGAACATTTTTAATGTTAACATGTGAGATATGATATATACATGTAATGGCAGCAAAGAAATAGAAAAATAACACTGCTTAAAGTGAAAGATGGAATAGTTTTCTTGGCTTACGATATGCCACATAAGTCAACATGCCTCCATTGCTCTTTGTGCAGCCGTTTGCGTGTGTCGGTAAAGTCTGTCAGAGTGAGATCTGGGAAAGCTCACAGTAGCATTTGGCCAATTTTCGCTGTGTGAAGCTTCACAGGAAAAGTCAATGATTCTCCTGCCTGCCAAAACATATAAAGAAGACTCACCAATAGAAGGGTTTAATAAATCTTGAAACAATGAAATTCAAAGATTATTACTCTTTCAGTTGGTAATAAATGTTACAGTGTGGGAAAAAAGACAAACATGTCACAAATGTCTTCCTATAGCGGCTGAGGCACTATTGTCACAAATGTAAGAGTTCTGAGGAAGCAGTGTGGAAGACAGCTGACGTCTGTGTTAGAGCGAGGACCTGGAACTGAACACACACACACACACACACACACACACTCAAACACAAACAGGCACGCGCGCACACACGCATGCACACAAACACACACACACACACACACACACACACACACACACACACACACACACACACACACACACACACACACACACACACACACAAATACTTGCTCCGACCCACTACCAGCCACCACAAATCACTAGACCATCTCATATAATCCTCCACCAGCCAGTGCCACAGCATTAAACATCCAAACAAATTGTCCTTCGTCAAGTGTTCGCTGCAGAAAAAGACATAAAGCAAAAGCAGATAGCTGGGCAGGGCCATGGGGTTGGATCTGGAGCGGTGGCAGCCTCTGTGTTGCTCCAAGAAACAGGACGATAATGTCTTGGCTGCTCTCAGCCTGTCAGCCTGCATTAAACTGCTTCTTGCAACTTTTTGTGAAAGAGATTTCAGGGATAGCAGAGGCACTGAAGAGCCACTCAATAAGACAAATGGGCATCTTTGGTTTCTCCTGTACGTTTTCCTCTCTCATCTTATTTCTACGTAGGTTTATTGGAGTTGGATCAAGTAAACCCATGCAGTTGTTTAGAGAGCAATTTTACAAACAACTCCATTTTGAAGTAGATAAATGATAAAGCAACCATGCAGCAAGTAAGTGAAGCTCCCAGGATGGCTACTTTTAGTTTTTTAACCACGCTAGCAGTGTAGCTGTAGGGACGGCAATGTCGGTCAGTCCATCACTTTGCTCCTGAAATATCTAAACTAAACTACTGGATAGATTGTTGGGAAATTTGGTACAGATATCCATGGTAGAAGAAGAAGATACATTCTAATGACTTTGGTGTTCTTCTGACTTTTACTCTAGCGCCACCATGAGGCTGACACTTGTCATGTCTCGACCACAATCGGTTGGATGTCCTTCACGTTTGTTTGTTTGTTTGTGTCCACCTCAGGATGAATTGTAATAACTTTTGTGATCCCTTAACTCATCCAGCACCATCACCAGATCAAAATGAATTAACTCTCCAATACTTTGTTTTATGAGCTGAGGGTGATGGGTATTTACCCATCACCCTCAGTTGTACATTGTGTTTAGTGCTAATTAGCAAATGCTAGCATGCAAACACACTAAACTAAGATGGCTACCACAAATTTCTATACTATGTCAAATATGATGATGATGATCAGTACTGACAATTGAATAAATATAAATAACACTAACTAACAAATTACAGCATTATTTATTAAGTTTTCACTAAAATGACCACCATCATCAGATGTGATAGGTGTTAATTTCCAAGTGAAGATATAATCATCTCTTTTCAATCATTTTGTTAGCCTTCCATTACATAACATTTAAATGTTTTCTGAGGAAGCAAAGTGCTGAGTCTCAACTACAAGAGCACAAACAGAAAGATACATCTCCAAAACGTCAATGGGCTAAGCAAAACCACCCTCTTTCTCAGCTTTACAACAATTTTATTTTAAAAGGAAGGAGAATGAAATGTAGCGCATGCAAAGAATAAATCAATAAAATGACATATCAAAGGAAGGAAGTGACACATGATTGAATGGCTTCAGTTCCTTGAACATCTTTTACACTGAGATAAGACGTGTTAAGCAACAGACACCTTGACAAATATCAGTTTTGCATGATATCCCCCAATACACACACACACACGCACACACACACACACACACACACACACACACACACACACACACACACACACACACACACACACACACACACACACAGATCTCCATCTTTCTCTCCAAGTTGGAAGTGGGCATGGTCAGGTTTCTGATAAGAGCGAAGGCGGCTGTATCTGGGAGATCTGAGAGATGCCGAAGCCTCTTGTGAAAAGGAAGCTAGACTTAAGCTGCTGTAAGGACTTATCTTTACAGTTTCCTATACCACCTACTGACAGATCCTGAGACAGTGTAAATTCCTCTGCCCCCTGAAATGATTCCGGGCAGACAATGTGACGACACTTTGTGTACTGATGTGTGCCATAACACAGAGAACAGAAGAGATTTTACAAGGTATGTGGGAGACAAAGACAAACACAAGCTTCACGTGTTGCAAACTGTGTTTGAAAACGGACAATCCTTGAAGTAAACCAATGAAGCATGCTGTATGAGCTGGTTTTATGATTCAGCACAAATTCCTACAGGAGACATCAATATGTCATTTATTTGATGCATAGGTCAAAAACATTGCTTTGCTTTGATTTTATATAGCAAGAAAAAGGGACACAGTTTACTTTAAAACATTGCAATTAAAAAGTGATGCAGTTTGTGTCCAAATCAGACAATATTCCCAGAGGATTATCCAATATGTGAGGAACACCAGGGGTGGAAACACGGCCCAATGTTATTGTAGAAATGACGGTGTATAAGTCACTCCCGAGATGGCTTTTGTACTATTGGGAAGAGTTATTTATATCCAAAGAGCTGGGGGCATTTATCATCCGGGGTAGTGGTTCCCCTTCAAAGTTCTCCTTTTTATGACGTGCATTATTTCTCGTGCACACACATAAACAAAGCCAGGGCTGCCGGCACTGAATCAGCAGACTGTGTCACCGTGTGGCCCCTGGGTCAGGCCAGCTTTCTTGTGCCGCCAGTGCTTACATTAGCATGTGAAAGGCTAAAGCTGTTCCAAATATTCCCTCTAAACATTTATCTTGACCGAACCTCGCATGGAAAAATTCCAGGGAGAGACATAATGCTAGTGTGCAACGAGAGGATTTGAACCGCAAATAACATTTTGACTTGATAAACCAATTAACAAGATGATGAAGTAAATGTTTAACTAATAGAAATAAGGATCCCCCCCCCCCAAAAAAAAATTTTCCCCAAGAACTTAAAAAGACATTTCAATCCTTATGATGAGTGACTTCTGAATTTGATTCAAGAAAAAAAAAACATTACTCTCAATGTAAACATTTAAGTATAGCATTGCACAGTAGTTTGTATGTTTGCATCTTATTTCCAGATTTGTAATTTTCAAATGGATTACTACTGCGTTCCAAACGTTTTTTTGCCAAGACAGCCGTCATCAGCGAAGTCGAGCCTGACCATATTGTGGCAGGCAGGCACCAGCAGTCTGTGTTTACATTGGAAGTGCCTGGAAATGAATTTCCCCACACTAGTCTCATTTGTCTTATCAATCTGTAAATGTGTTACCTCAATGATGAAAGAACACAATTAAAACATTCAGAAAAGTGTTTCTCATGTGCTCAACATTCTCCCCATTCCACTTAATGCACAGTAGTAACCACTGAGGAGCAGCCAGAGGCGAAGAAACAGCATCCAGTGACTTGCAAGCACCCAAGTTTAGCCGCTGCATATTTTTTAAATTAGCAGAGTGCGTCTGCTAGGGGTGACCACGTGGAAAAATTAGGCACATAGTTAAATAATTAAATTGAAAAAGTGGTGGAGGGGGACTGAACTATCATAAAATGGGGAGCAGATTCTTTAATTAAGGCTGCAAAATTTTTATTAGAATCTGTAATCTGCCCGTAAATTGTTGAATGGTGGCAATGCGCAGGGGGGACATTACTCTTATTGGAAAGCACTCCCTGAAGACTCGCTCAGGGAAGCACCGAGGGACGTGGCTCATATCAAGGGCAAATCCGGATTCCCATTTATTATGGCAATCATCTTGGACTGTGAACAACTTTCCTCAAAAGACTGCAAACCATGAAACCGTTAATATACTGAAGAAACTGATGAGAGAAGCCAGTGGTTACAATTTCTTTTTGTATAACTACAAATAGTATGACAAAAGTTAATTAGATCTAACATCTTAAACAAACACTGACATATTTGCTCTTTATTTCTTGTTTCAAGATAGAGCAGTTAATGGTTGGAAATACAGAGCTTTCCCCAAACATAATGAATGATCTGAACTCTATTTAAACTAGTTTTTCTTTCTGCAGTAAGCAGAACTAAATGATGTAAATTGTGTGTGCTGTACCAAGGCGGCAGAGCATGCCTGGCAGCCTGTTAGACACAGAGAAACATCAACCCTAATCCTCTGCTCTGCTACTGCATGCATGCAGGCACCACTGCCTCTCCACAACAGACCAGCCGTGTCCAGCAGCACAACACAAAACAGTCTGCTGTGGGACACACAATGGCTCACTCAGAGGACTCAGCAGACAGTGAGCAGCAGGACCCTGGACGAGGTGCTGAAGCCACTGAAATATTTACAGAGGCGTATTTTGTTGCTTTTGTGCCGAGTGATTGAAGGGGGAAACCTCTGACGCGGGCTCCCTCCCCGCTGACAGTCTATCTGGCCTCTTGGTTAAAAAGGAAGTCACTGACAAGAATAAAAGAAAACTGTGAAAATTACAATTAAAAATGATATGTTTCTCTAGAAATTATATTTCACCCTGAATGTCTATCTGTGTATATATGTTTCTTTTTTAGGGTGAAGAAATGTGCAGGGGGGGTTTGAAGTTTAAAGATATTGATAAGAAAGCTTGAATCACGTATAATCCATCACCTCCTGTGCAGACAGACAACAACACCTCTGGTGTATCCTGCCCTGTTCAGACAGTATTTGTTAAACATGTCAGGGTGACAGAACAGCAGTAGGTCAGGAGCACTGTAGATTAAAGTGGGAGTGAGTTTGAGTGAGGATGTAGAGACATGTAAACTGACACATGACATGGTACACAGCAGTGATAGCCTGTCTGCTATCTCTTCCTTTTCTAATATATCTACTGTGAATGTGCATACAGGTGAAAGGCCATTGTTTACATTGGGCATCCTCTTTGCAGTACGTGATATAGCCAGCGTGTACAACTTCAATGCAATATAAACAAAGTCATAGTGAATCAGTTTCAGTTCAATTTTCCCAATGTTTCAGAATAATACTATTTTGATCGTTATTAAGTGTTTGGCTAACATTAAACCAAGATTGTTTTGTTGACTTTGTTGAGACTTTGAACTAAGGGTAAGCTTTATTCATGTGTTTATGTGAGTAAATGGCTCACATAGAGTAAAAAAAGCAAAATGTCTTATTGACTGAAAGAAGGACATACGTCCTGGCCTCTACCTTCGTTACTTAACGGACCTCCCCCCCACATGCTTGCGCATATGACTTAATCAAAAAAATTTTTTTGTTTTGAATAATAATTTGTTTCTTATATGTTTTTTACCCACAAAAACAAATAAAATTGGCCTGTATAAAATATTGTCATTAATCATCATTGTTCATTGTTCAATCTTCTAAATTAGTTCCACAAAAAGCTGGTGGCAGACATTGTGTTGTGTTAGCCTCCTTTAGATGATAGAGCCTACAATCGATGAATTTGGTGGGCCAAAAGGTAGTCACCGTTGTGCTGCAGAGTTTTGCATCCCTGCCTTCTTCGAGAATTGCATCCATGCAGGAGTAGGTAAAGGATTTCTGTATTTCTGTATTGATACATATATTTAGTTTATGCCTTAAACACATTTAGGTTTTCCCGTTATTATATTTCTTGGGGAACAGGAAATAGTTCTTTGGCGGTGCATTCCCAGGAGTCCTGTTTCCAGGGATTAAACCCTAGTATAATGATGCTAAAGAACTTTTTGAAGAGTTAATTTTGCTCTGTACTGTATGTTTGCCGATATGTGGTGCTTTATAAACAGTGATCTCACAAAGTGACTTACTGGTGAATAAGATAAATTATTACCAGCTGTTTTATGTTGCAGCCCTGTAGGTGTGAGCAAACACTGTGCTGATACGTTACAAATGTTCCTATCCAGACAACTTACTATTTAGTAATCCTTCACAAGCCAGTCCATTCTTATCTATCACCTGATTTAGTGTTCAACAAACTGTACTAACTCAGACGTGTTTACCGTTGGAATCATGATCACTTCAGTGTTCAGCATTAGTCAGAAGAGTTGTATATATTTTAAACAGTGCAACGGCAATCTGCTTAGAAGTTCACTAAATCACTGACTGCACTGACTACCTAAGTGTGTCACCTCTCTGAGCTTTGTACCAAAGAGTCTGTTTATGTACAAAAGTTAGTTTGATCTGAGTTACAGCGGGGAGGAAATCACAGTAGATTACCTCAGATATAATCCCTGATATATGAGCTACTTCCCAACTCTTGTTCCTCCTGCTTGTTTGTTTCTGCTTTAGTGCCTATCTTTTGGATTTCTACCATTATCTTCAAAAAGGGAACTTTTCATGACAGAGCTTGTTTGGCTGTGAAAGGCTTCCCCTAAAGTACCCGAAGCCCATGAAAGACTACAGCCTACATACTCAGATTACTTGGAAAAAAACAATACCTGAGTCAATACATGGAAGCAAGCAGGTTGACTTAGCTCGGCTGGTGCCTGAACAGCGCTATCTCTCGTCCCTTCCTTGTCTTTCCCCATGATGGATTAGCAGGGGTCAAAGGTCACACCAGTTTATTCTCACAGAGGAAACGTCCTTTCCTAACAACAGTTTAGAGGTACAATAAGAATGCTTTTCCCGACTACTAGCACATCATGTTGGACCACAAGGTGATGGGGCTACTGCAGTTTGTGAGCTGCCTGAATCACTGAAATGCATGTTGTTGAGAATATGACGTGCTTTGATGAATTACCTGTTGTACACTGTAATGTGTGTAGTTTGTGTTAAATGACATTGTAGTGGCTGGATTAGCAATGATTTAATGACAGAGACAACACCAGTGTTAATACCAGTTTTCTAACAGTGATGACAGTGTTGGTATTCCATTTTAATTCATTTATTTCTGTGTCTAAGTTGTTTTCAAGACTTTAAAATGTAGTCTAAAATTTGATTTCTCCTATATTGTGACTGTGGAATGACATGCAGGCATCACTTTTAGATGTTCTGGACAAGTCATAAGCTTTTATTTTGCTTACCTCAACGTCTAGCCTAGCTGCATCTTCTTATGAAAGAGCCTCTACAGGAAAGAGCTCTAAGACAAGATAACTCAATATGTATTTTATGTCTTAATGTAATACCTGGAGTCACCTCCAGATCTGTGCAGAGTTATTAGTTCTGTAAATTCCAGTTCATGACATTATACAGCAAGTTATTCCCTTTGTTTGAAAGTTATTTCTGCAAATCCTCAGTGAAACTGTCTCTACAGTGTGCCAAAATGACTGGCAGCCTGTCAAAAAAGATGTTGTATGTTGAATATCCGAAATCTATGTCAGAGTCCGCATACAGACAAGAAATCCTTGTTCCCAGATGAAAGCAAGCTGGAAAAGTGATGATTTGATTTAACAGAATTATCTCTAATAAAGTAATTATGTAATTAGCCTCCAATCCCCAGTTCAACCCAATAAATGTTAAAGTTGTTCAGAGCAGGTACACAAACAAGCACAAATCTGTCTGATCCCTCAGAGTGCTGCAACCTAAAGCCCTTTCAGGATTCATAATGAGTCAGCAAACATTTTCATTACAAATTTGCACCACTTTCCGCCCTAAATGAGAGAGCCGCACTTCCTCTTATAAATACCATGAGCAGGTATCTCTTACTCAGTGGCATGCTTAGCACAGGATGGAGACCTGTATGCCAATACCTCCACGGTGTGTAAGGGACTGATTGTGTGTGGGGTTGCCTGGTCACACTTAATGCTGCACTGAGACACCTGAGCATGGAGGACGACTATTGTGCGTCAGCCAACGCTGCTCCATGGCTCTCCTGTCCTCTGAAAACCAAGGGAGGAAGCACGAAGGAAGAAGGAAGGCACATTTACACCTCCTTCCTCTAAAATCAATGCATCTCTTGGACACCGGAGGGTCAGGGCTGTCACAGGGCACTTGAGAGACATCATTAGGTCTTCTGGAGGCCATGAGTTACTTCTTGATGTACTCGTCTGAGACAGCACTAAAGACAAGTGTGCCTCTTTGCAAAAGGTAACGTTTTAAGGATAGATACACACCGGGGCAAGAGGTCTAAGTCTTGAGTAAATGTACAACAACATGCAGCCTCTCCTCTCCTAAAGCATTCCCAGACATTAAACTCTATATTTTCCACGACTATAGTTTACATTTACTGGCTACTGTGCAAACTGCAGTTATAGTGGGACTGTGAAATGAATGAGGAACAAACGGCAGGTTTCTCACACATATTCAGTGACAGGCACGCAGCCGATCAAACAGCTGGCTGTCATTAGAGCACAACAGCTGGAGTTGTCATGGGCACTGCCTGCAGCACACAGTGAGAGCCGACACTGACACAGACAGGAATCAGTCACATAGATGTGAGATATGTCAAGCTGCTGGTACAGTTTCTGTTGTGTTGATTTATCAGTGATATACAGTTATTTAATAAGTGATACATTGTATAGGAGCAGATATACATTGTGATACACTAAATTTTTTAAGATAATGTACCACAACAGTGTGTAATATCTTATGTACATCTAAAATTGACAGTTTTACCCTGATAATTAGTATAACCACATATTTCAGTATAACTGTATTATATTTTTTTTCTGTTTTGCCAAAAAACGTTGGCAATAATGTCATGTCTTGTATCCTCCTGCATTGTATTGTCAATAACTGCTCCTTACTACCACTTAAGCAAAATGTATTTCCCTCATTTTTCTGTTGAGCCATGTTAGGTACTATTACTTGTAAGTTATTGTCTGTAAGATTTTCATCTAGTTAATTGTCTGTTAAGTTCCTATCTATCAAAGAATGAGTTAAAACAATGGGGATCGAGCATATAATTCCTATGATGAAAGCGCTTGTATTTGCTGCTTTGTCAAGTAATATGATCTGAGTGTCTGTGGCGACTTTCCCGCCATAAATTAAAATGTGCGTGCAGTTAGTGGCACTTTTTACGTCAGTCAGCAGGGGTTGGTCTTCCCCCGTCTGCCCAGTTGGAACTTGACAGTGCCGGTTATGCTGTGTTTTATTGTACTTGGAAATTTGGACAAGGAAAGATGCAAAAAAGTGGTGATCGGGCCAGGCGCCTAGATATTTCATTAAGGCTGACTCACAATGGTGGACCAACAGACAGAGAAAGAAGACTAGACAACTTCGAGTCCAAAGAAAAATAAACAAAATGTAATGGACCAGGCTCTCTCCATGGAGTCACTTTTCAGGAAATGACAGCCAGGCTGTAAAGGCTCTCATCAGCAGCTCCGCTAACGTTAACGTTACCCGCAGAGAGTATCGGGGATCACCGTCACTTGCCATCCCAGCTGCTCACTCACTAACGTTACGTCGGAGTTCGGGCTGGCCTGTGCTGTAACGTTACCTACGGGAGAAGGCCGCACCACCCTTATTTTATCAATAAAGAGTGTAAAGTTGTCCTTTTTCTGATGCTCTCCTCTTCTCCTCCTCCTCTTAGAGCCTTGGATTAGAGCAGACCTCCCTGCTGCCGCTCAAACACAGACCTGCTTCTTCTCAATTTCTAAAAGTCTTTAAACTTTAAATAAAGTTGTTTATTTCTAAAGAAACATAACAATGTATATATAAAGTCTTTAAACGCTTCAGATGTAAAGTTATTCGCTGTCAAAGTGACGTCAAAATGAATGGCAGTCAATGGAATGCTAACGGCGGGTGATCGTTTGGTAGCATCAAAATGGCGCCATAGGAGGTTCGAGTTCTGAAGCGAGGCACAGTTCAGATCTTCACGGATGTATTAGCTAGCTCTTAGCTCATCTTAGACTAAACTGCTATCTGTTTGGACTGGAGCATGTGAATGCATCGCGCCGTCATTTGACACCTCACTTGGAAGTCCCAGAGGCGTGCCTTCAATTACATCTTACTGCCAAAGCTGCCGCTAGAAACAATCTAACTCAAATCTTACGGACAGCAACATTAAGTACATTTTGTTCATGTTACTTCTGCACTTTGACTTAAGTTGTAGGATTTCTGCTCTCTCCTTCTGCAAAAGATGTCATTACTTAGTACGCAGGCACACGCATATCTGCTCCTGAGAGTGAGTTCATGTTGAGCGATTGAGAGGACAGGCCGTCTTCCATTTGTCTGTTTTCCTCCTAGATTACTATCATCACCTTCCAACTGCAGCAGAATACTCACATCCTACATGAAGCTGATAAAAGCAATCCGACCAACATCGCAACCTGAATGAAAAAAAAAAAATTCACCAAGTGAGCGTATGACTGAAGGTGAGGAGAGTGACACAGGAGAACTTGATAGTGTGAGAGGAAGTGGAGGAAGTTCTGATTGGGTTTAAAGTGATGCCAGTAAGCTGTAGTGAAAAGAGACAGGAAGCTAAAAAAGAGAATAGCCCTTTCTAAGATTTGTTATGGTTAAGCTTGGATTATCTCACCTATGAATATTTAGCTTTTAAGGTACGTTAAAAGTGCACTTGCTAAACTTAAGGGCAAAAACAGAGGAGAACACAGAGTATCAAAGCTGCTTTAAAAAGAAAAAAATCTGCCCACAATAGCTAAGCTGAAATTCAATACACTGAGCTTTAAGGGACAGTCCACCA
The DNA here is from genome assembly GCF_010015445.1 of Perca fluviatilis. NCBI lineage: Eukaryota > Metazoa > Chordata > Actinopteri > Perciformes > Percidae > Perca > Perca fluviatilis. The sequence continues at coordinate 33,122,742 of NC_053114.1, forward strand.
TGACAATGCATTATTGTGATATCACAAATTTGTCCAAAGAACCTTCCCTCTCTGTACACTGCAGTACAAATCACTGGTAATTGGCCTATTACTCTGTCGCCAGGTCTGCTCCTGTAGAGCTCGCTGAGGCAGGGATCCGTCTCACCTTGTTTGTGGCTCAGGTATGTCTACCCCGGAGGGACTGTAGCCCACTTCTCTTAAAGAGATGTCCTGCAGAGAGAGCTGTCCATCACCAGACCTCCCAGTGTGTCAGAATCCTGCCAGTCAGCTCTGGAGGCCGAGCAACATTTGATCGCAGCCTCTAAGAGCATTTAAAACAGCGTTCCTCAAGCTTTCCCCTTCTCCAAGACAAAGACCTGAAAGAGGAGTGGCTCTTTCAGGTCTTTGTTAGAGCTGTCAGTCAGTGCAGACTTTACATATACCAGTAATTACAATTTTAAACTGCTCTCAACCTCCCTGCTCAGTGTGTCACATGTCACTTGGACTTAAGCTTGTTGTTATGACATTCTTCCCCTAAAAGGCTCCACTAAGGCATCTATTGTCATTTGTCAGTCATTGACTTAACAGAACAGAGTGCATTTACCTGCAGTCATACTACACCTTAAGGACTACTGGTCCAAGAGCACATTGCTGTTCACACACCAAGACATCAGTATGATCTTTAAGGAGCTATCTTATTTCAAAATACACAACAACTGTTCACATTTGTAGGCAATTTTGAAGGTTTAACATATTGATTATGGCGCTAAATATTACACATTTTCTGTGTCTGTGCCATTTGGTTTGGTTTCACATTTGCATAACTGTCCCTTTCGTTTGTATGTAAATAAACAGAAATTATCACTGTGCTGTGATCTTTATTATAGTTGTAAAACAATATTCTGCCATTACAAAAAGAATAGTGATCTACTGCAATTTTTCTGCCGCATTTTCCATTTATTAAAATGATAAATAAGTAATCCTTTAGGCTAAGGATTCACATAGCTACATTTGTTACTAAGAATGTTTTGTTTTATAATTTAATGATTGTTTTATCCTTGTGGAACATGTCTCTTTCTGGCATCTTAAACATGGACCAGTGCAGCTTCCTGCAACTTATTTACCATGAAGATTCAAAAGTAGTCTTTCTTAATAAAATATGAATAAATAAATCCCAAACTGTCAGATTCAGTAACATTATTTGAATGAAAACAAGCTGAAATGCTTACTGGCAGGAAATGGAGAAGGAAGTGTCCAACACTGTCTCATGACTTTACTGACTGAGTGATGGGTCACATCTGCTCTGAATGCAGCCTTACAGAGCTGCTGCATTTCGTTTATTGTGCATTAGCGGAGCTGAAAATACTCTCTTTTTAGCCTCTCAAATAATGGATGCTGGACCTTTGCTCAGTCCATTAAACCCAGACAATTTGATCTCTGAATAAATTTTAATGAACAAAGATTTCCCCCTGAGCAGACAATCACATAATTGTAGCATTTTAAGAGGGACAATAGCTATATCTTTGTGTTACCTAATAGCGTCTTAGTGACCGGCCATAATCATTTCCACAACAGGGCACCACCAGAAGTCTCTGCCCCTGCCAGCACCCAATGAAAAGTGGGCTCAATTAAAAGCTTCATAAATATTAAACACTATCTATCAGCAAGTTATTCATATAAATGATGTATCTGCTTGCAAGCATAGACTATCAACATCTAAATGTCCTCTGTAAATACAGCTCAGTCATGGAATCCTTGCTCTGCTGTAATTCCAGAGCCGTCCAGTTTTAAATGGGCATGGGGCCAGCTCTGCACTTCGCCATATAGCTAACAGAGAGGCGGCAGTACTAATGTTTGGCTCTTGGTCGTATGGTAAGTGATCAGTTTCGTCAGGGCAGAGAGAACCCTGCACAGGGCTGATTCATCTGTCACCAGACTGAAGGAGGCCTGTTGAAAGACACAGAGCGCTTGGAAGGAAAACTAAGACACTGAGGTGTTTGATATTTCACAACTGCATTTGGTAAAGTTCCATATCCCAATTCTGTAATGATAAAGCAATTGCCCTGTAAATACATTGCCAACCATTTAGTAATAACATAACTGACGTTGGCTACAGAAACTGTGTAAATGTCAACGCGACACATCATAATGCGCTGTTCAAAAAGTGTCAAAACTTTTTGATGTATAATTATAGAATCCATGAAAAGCAAATTTATAATAATATTTTTTAAACGAGGCATTAAGTTGTCTAAATTCTAATCTTTTTAATAAAGAGTCTCTGGGAGTGCGTCACTATGTCCATGGTGAGTCTGTTGGGTTATCCGACCCGCATGCGCAATAGACACCACACGCAGCACGCTGTTGTACGGATGTAAACAGACTCAAAGGAAGGAATCTAATAAAGTCACGAGCCAAGTTAGCCATCGGAGCTAATGCGTGCAAACAACTGTAGCCGAGGGTAATTAAACAATCTAATCTGAACCAGCGTGAACCAAGAAGGCCAAAACACTTTTATTTACTCCCAACAACTAGTTTCACTTCTTCCGCTATAAGGTGGAGCTTTTCAATTCTACAATGCTGGATAGATTTTAATTGTGATATTTTGAGTAAAATCTGAATCTGCAACATAACGAGCAACCTTTTTCTGTCAGGTAAATGTAGTAGTTTTGGAAGTACACAGTAAGTCAGTATTATACAGTTGAGTTGCATATTTTTAAGTGCTTTGGGGGCCTTCTGTAAGTTATTTCAGGGTACAACGGAAAATGTTTTCATATTTTCTTTATATCCAAACATCATAATAAATCTATAGCTGTTTGGGGCACTTTTACCTCAGGCTCCCAAGCAGTTGCCTATCTTGCCTAATGGTAGTGTCTGCTCTTGATTGAGTGTATTTCACTGTGTTTCTGGCAATGAGTAGCTGCAACTTGGGTATGTGACACAACTAATGTATTTCTCAGGACCAAAGAAAGCTCAGTGAGAGTGTGAAGAAGAAGTTCATGAGATGAGCGGTTCTCAAGAAAAGCTGGAAGCAGCAATACCACAGGAAAAGCATCGGTGTGTGCACTGAGCTAGTGAAATCATATTTCAAAAGCGTTTTGTACCTTCTCAGTGATGATTAGTCTCAGAGAGAATCCCACAGCATTGTACCATGAATAATAGCACATGTATCTGTATTATTCATCAGCTCAGGGCTAAATATGGTCACTAGAAGTCACGGTGACAGATGCATTCTGGTCGGGTGCCAAATGCAGGCAAGTGAGAAGTCTCGGAAGTGTTTGCTGCAGGGTGTAAAGGAGCCCTGCAGGTCATGTTAGCCCTGTTCAGATAACTACGGCTAAACACCGGAGCTAACTAGGAAAGCTTTACAATGAGAAACCACCAGGTCCCAGAATTAACCCTTGAGTGTCTCAGCAGGCTAACGTTATTGTGTGTGGTCGAATCATGTCTGGTAGATAGAAAGAGTGTGAGTGAAGGACAGACAAATAGAGGGATGAATGGAAAAAGAATGAGGCAATATAAGTGAGATTGGGGAAGAGGAAAATGGAGAGAGCAAAAGTAGATGGACTAAAATTTATTTTGCTAAATAATTGCGAAGGGCTCTAAGATGTTTGGTTAGCTGGGTTAGCTTTCTCAGTTTCAGTTTTCCGTATGTTGTGCTGCTTTGCAGAGACACTAAAAGGTGTGAAAGAGCTCGGTAAAGTGAAAAAAACAAATGCAGAATTGTAGTGCCACAGCTTTGGTGACAACCTGGAATAAAAAGACTGGAAATGCGTTCTTCTGTTGTTGTTTTTTTCTTCAGATACAGTACAATGGTTTTATTTTATAGCTGTATGGATTTGAATACACTTGTTACATTGGACTTACTGTGGGTTTTTTTGCGTCAGTGGCTGCACAGACTCGAAGTGAAACGGTCAAAGCCATCTGATTTAGGTTTTCCTAATACGAACCATATGTGTTGTATGCTTGTGAATGATTCTGACAAGTCTACATTGTTTAGTCTGCATGGTTCCGTTTACATGAAAATGTGACAAATTCAACATCAGTGCTGTCTTTCGATCAAGAGATAGGCTTTAAAAATAACACATTATTGCAATGTTTTAACAAATTAAGTTATATGATGAATGAAGAAAACAGAGGCTTTCTGCATTCATAATTAACATCTGTAAAGAGGTAAAAGCTCTATACTAATGTGGGCTATTTTTTTACCTAGAAAAGGTGCAGACAAACTCTGTACAACTTACAACTTTTATCAAGTTACAATTGAGTGAAATTCTTAGCACGACCTGGTAAATCTTTATCTGGAGCTCACACAGCAATTGGTAAAATTCTGGAAAACTTGTCTTTAATCAAACATGAGTGCCTCTATCTTCTACTCATACTGTTGTAGAGTCATTTGTGCCTCTGAATACTGTGCTAATTCCAGAGACCCTATTTTCAATTATTCATGCCATGTACATAACTTTTCAATTAACTAATTGCCAGGCTCTGGAGAATTCTGCAAACACTGTGCCCCTGGCAGGTCACCAGCAGCCATGGAGGGGATTTCTTTACCTGTATTCTTAATACACAGTGACTTAAAGGGAAAAGAATTTAGTAAATATTTAAGAGAACAAAATGAGCTATTATAATAATACATACAGACTGAAGGACCACAGCGCTTTTATCATTTGTGGACTTTCAGCTATTGAGAGACATTCAAAAACAGGTTAACAATTTTTGAAGAGTATATATATATATATATATACATACACAGGGTGTGATTTGCTGGGGGGGATGCGTGGGATTTCACACTGGTTTATATCCCTGCCTCTGCTGAATTATTTTTTATCCCCCTCAAAGTGATCAATGCTTATACACCAATAGACCATATAGTATTTAAAACTTAGTAAAGCGCTGTAACGTGAATAGACCATAGTGCGATGGAACGATAAAATAAGAAATGGACGACCCACTGACAGCACTTGCGTTTGTGAGATATTAGAGGACATTGATGATCCTGGTTCCATTAGTAGAAAAAGACAACTGAAGCAGACTGTTTTCTTAGTATGAGTATGCCTACACTGTAGCCTATTTATTTTTATGTTGATACCACATTGTGCTATTTCATTTTGAGATTATTTCCCATTGAATTTTGAAGTTCATAAATAAGTGTTTTGGCATGCCTGGACGAGTGGCACTATGGTATTGGAAGGGGAATTTAATTCTCACGTTTTGTTTTGTTGTGCATGATCACAGACCCTATGTGTCCGCATGAGGAAGTTGAGATAGGTTATTAGTAAAAATGATGATGAGTTAAATAAGAAAAAAAGTAAAAATATTCCTGCAAATGCAGTGAAGAAGTTCAAGTTCTGAAATTCATGATTTATTTGCATGAATATAAACATTTCAAAACATCCCACCCTCTGTTTCTTTCACAAATCACACCCTGTATTTATAAAATTCACATGCCCATAATTATAATTATTCCACCTGTCCATGCTGCAAAGAAAACCCGTCTTAGAGCAATTTCAGTGGAACAGATAGGGCACAACATCCACCATCTTCATTTCTTTATGGCCAGTACGGACTAGAGGAACAATTACAACGACCAGTGACCTTTTCAATGTATATATGGGCATGTCAGTACTGTCTTAAGATAAACTTGAGAAAAATGTGAACCTGTCCTTTAATTTGGTTGTTTTAAAGAAAAATCTGTAAGTCTACGTTGTGTATTTTTGTTCTTGTGTATAGCCTAAATGTATCATTCTGAAATGCACGTGACTCACAGATGTCTTTTAAAGTTCAAGAAGGAAGCCAAATCACCTTGCAGATAAAACCATATAAAACAATGGGATATAAAGGCACACATGCACACGCTCCTTGAGCTGAACATGACTTGTTGCTCATAACAGGATGTGCAAAACATGATTTTTTTCTCTCACTGTAGTAGGTTTACAAGGTGGGCTACCTGCAGCTGATCTTGCTTATCTTATTTTTAAACGTTTACAACGTAAAACATCTCAAGTATGAATAAAGATATTTCAGCAATATTTGAAAATGTGATACCTCTGTTGTTTTAATTATCGTAATGCTGATAATATAAGCAAACAAGTTCTTGTAATGAAATCCTGTGGTGAGCAGCAGTTATGTCTAAAATGTAAGCGAGAAGGGACTGTGATGTGAGGAAGTGCACAGCAGACAGCTGTAAGAAACTTGTTTCACTCACTTGCCAGATTCTGCAATGTCTCTGACAATCTAATCTCTCTGACCTGATGACCTGTCCATAGAGATAAGAAGCAGGGACAATAGGGAGTTCCCATGACCGTGGTGCTACACTGAGAGCCGATGCATAATAGTAGCTTCTGTTGTGTTGTTTTTGCTGGATTTACCACAATGCAGAGATGTATCTTCATCTGCAATGACCTGCAACACCAGCACTCAAATTTAAAGTGATGGTTCGGAGTAATTTCACCCTAGGGTCCTTTGCACCTGACCTCAAGCCAAACAACCCTCCAGAAGCTTTTTTCACCTGGGTCTAACATTGGACGAGTTAGCGTGATCAGCTGAATAGCTTAGTGCAGGCGCTAATGGATCCACGTTTGTATCTCGCAAATGACCCCACTAATAATGCCCGAAATGATACCAAACTTCTACAGTAGTACAAATAGGTTATGCACTCATAAAACAAGTGCTTAGGGACGTCTACAAATTACAACACCGAAAAGAGATACAAAAACAATATTTATTAATTTAACTTTTTTTTTTAAGTAAGTGCTGTAGTATAACTAGCAGGAGACAAGTTATAATTGATGTAAGTTAGGAGACATTACCTTATTTAATCATTAAATCAATAAATATTTTTGTTGAATCTCTTTTCGGTGTTGTAATTTGTAGACGTCCCTAAGCACTTGTTTTATTGCCGGTAGTAGTAGCAGCAGAGAGCAGAAGCCAACAGGCAAGTGCTATTTACATAAACGTCTGGTGTACTTACAAACTTTCCAATCCATTGTTTTATGAGTGCATAACCTATTTGTACTAGTGCAGAAGTTTGGTATCATTTCCGGCATTATTAGTGGGGTCATTTACAAGATACAAACGTGGATCCATTAGCGCCTGCACTAAGCTATTCAACTGATCGCGCTAACTCGTCCAATGTTAGACCCAGCTGAAAAAAGCTTCTGGAGAGTTGTTCGGCTCGAGGTCATGGTGCAAAGGACCCTAGGGTGAAATTACTCCGAACCATCACTTTAAATTTGAGTGCTGGTGTTGCAGGTCATTGCAGATGAAGATACATCTCTGCATTGTGGTAAATCCAGCAAAAACAACACAACAATTTTTAATTATGAAACAATACAAATGCAAAAGTAAGCCATGTGTACGGTAGGCTACATTTCCCGAACACAAAATTTTAAGCTGCAAAAAAATTCCTTAAAACCTTAGTCAAGATGACTTTCAGATATGATTGATGTGTTTTCCTGGACTATATCAATTGAAAGCAGTCATCCTGACACGTACAAGGTTGGTACCTTTGAAAACTTTTAAAAACTGTCAGATGAACTGAAGAAACAGGTTGTTTTGTCTAAATGCTTACTTTCTTCCTCAGTTTTTGGCTTCAGACTCGCTCTTATTAACAAAACGTGCGCAACAAAAAATTAACGTAATTTCAACCAGAAACCAGAGCGACTCAGATTTGTGATATTTTAAAGCAAGCCCCTGTTTATTCCTTGTCATAAACATCTCAACATCCATGATAACTGTCTCCATCTGGTCCTCATTCTCAAACCTATCCTCACTGGAATAACAGTAGACATTATAAACCGCATAAACGTATCCGCAGCTTCTTTAGGCTGCGCATGGACTTGTGGTCACTCCAGATCGAGCAGATTTGAATATAGTTAAAGTACGGCTGCCTGCGCCTTCAGGCAGGTAAACAATGTAATAGGAAACTGTCACAAGTGATTTGAGGGGCACACAGCCAATAGCAGGATACAATATGACATTTCTCCTCAGATCATAGCCTCCTTATGGCAATCTGTTAAGTTGGAGGGTGTGTGAGGAGTAGCAGAGCATGAGAGGAGGAGGAGGAGGAGGAGGAGGAGGTGGAGGACTGGAGAAGAATATAGCCAGGAGGAGAAAAGATCCATGATGGTAGAAGTGGAGAACAAGACAGAGATGACAGGAGGAGAAAGAGCAGCGGGAGGAGGCAGAGGAAAAGAAAGCGGAGGTGACAGGGTGAGTGCTGTACAGTGATAATACTGGCTCCTTTCAGCCAGTGCACATGGGTAAGGTGAGACTCCCTTCAAACTGTGCATTCTGGGCAGTGGCCCAAGCCCGGGGCTGCCTGATTGATTTGCCCAGTAAAAGGCCCATTTGTGCAGCTGTGCCAACGCTGATTTCTCCCAACCAGTCTACTACAGCTCTCACTGCGGAGAAACCACATTAACCAACACGTAGAGACCCCTTCTGAGAGCAAATGAGGGTGACAGCACTTTCCTACACTGGCAATGTGTGCATTAATGTTTAAGAACAGTTGTAACTGCATCAAATAGTGTGCAGAAATGACAGATACTAATGTTAAACCTGTTCTTTTTTTACAGAATATATTTAATCTATTTATCACTGAACATGTGAGGTAACAGTATTAATGAAATAAAATTACCAGATCAGTGAAGTCAGATCCATTTACTGGCTTGATTTACATGTAGGGAGTGACTGTCATGTGGGGCCATGAAACAGAATACGTATGTGGACCAAAATATGACAGATGTTGCCAATAGCTGATTATTTATTATTTAACTAATAACAGGTTGCCTTTATCACAGGAAAGATTATTCTCAAAATAATCTCTGCAATAGTTCTCAAAGTGTTTTGTTAACCTCATGCAAACCTGAGCCTGTACATATGGTTTAAATCAAAATTGAAATGAGAAGCATGACCGATGTCACAGTAACACATTTAGTATCAGGGGAAGCCATTATTTTTAATCAAAAACCAGTTTCTAATCAAGAAAACAGAACTTGTGTGTGAGGAGAGGATGTAAAACATACAGTAAGTTTTTGGATGGGTGACACAGATCAATACAGTGTAAAGGCTTAATTTTTTTGATTAGAAGATAAATGGGGCATTTCTGCGAGGTCTCCCATGCGATCGTAGGCCTTTATGAAGTTTCTATATCCAGCCTAGTGTCTTTGTACAAAAAAATCCATAATTATGAATACATCAATAAGTTTACCTAATCTCCGATATCTCCGCATCAATTCAAGCTAGCGTCGTTCTGTTTGTTTAGCCTGAATGCTAACACCTGGGCCTTTCCACAGATGGCTTCTGGGTGATTGAAGCTTTGTAATCCGGTCTGAAACTTCAGTGTCTTTTCGGAGACTTTGCTAAATAATTCCACAACTGAAGGCATATTTAGTCATCTTTTCGTATGAAAAGGTATTGTTTTACTTTTAACACTAGTCTTCTTCACTTCCTGTATTCAGTGGGCTGTGTCGACCAATCAGAGGCAGTCATTTTGGACTCTTCTTCTTTGGCGTTTTACGGCACTGGCAACTGCAATGGGACAGATACTGCCACATTCCTGACTGTGTTACTTTGCTGCTACATATTCCAAAAATGAAACAAATAAGCCGAAATAATGAAATAACAGCGTAAATGTATTAAATAATGCATAGACCATTCACGCATTTGGATAGAATTGTAAGGCGTGCGCCCAGGGAGCATTGAGCATGGATAAATAGCTTTTATTGGCTTTGTGTACATATTTTATGTCACTTATTGACATGGAAATGGACATGAAGAGATGTCAGGAGAAAGACCGTTTAGTTTTTTCTTTTGTCTTTATAGTCATATAACAATTTTGAAATCTCTGCAGCATACATATCATGATAGCCCAGGTTTAACTAAAAAAAATCGTGTTTAGAATTTAGTTGTGCATTTATTTATTTTCTTTATTTATTTATTCACACGTCATCATCATACCATTAAAACACAATTTCAGAAGGTACAATGATCATATGTAGGCCACGTGAAATACGGTTAAGGTTACACAAGCATTATTACACAAGGAGACCAGGCGAACCAAAGATTGGGGAAAAAATGGTTTAGGCCCCAAAGGTTTATAGCCGATATTATCTGGAAAAATGTAACATCATGGACAACTACTTATGTCATTGTGGTTATTTATGGACATTGTTGGAGTTACACTTGTGAGTACAATGATGTAAGACTTCCTCATATGGTGGACTAATTATTTCTGCACAATTACTATTACCACTGAAGACAAAAAATAAATAAAAAATGACACTGTTGCTTCTGAAAAAGACCACTGAGGATCTTTTACAAGAAACTAAGCATGTTTTCTTTTGACTGGGGACTTGTCCATTTATTGGCTTGTGGAGATGCAGGTTCTGAGTGCAAAGAAGTGCTGTGCTCATCCCTGTGTGAATCAAACCCTCTCTGATTAGCCATTCAGAGTGGATGGGATAAGGCAGGCCCCAGGTGGCCCCCTCTGTTAAATGGCAGATTAAAGAGTGCACAACTAATTTCTTTAGCCTAATCTTATTAAAGGAAAAAACAGCTGTCAACTGTCACCATGTGAATACAAACGGTCTGCGACTGCCAAGTCGGTGGGATGCATGGTGTGACACACACACACACACACACACACACACACACACACACACACACACACACACACACACACACACACACACACACACACACACACACACACACACACACACACACACACACACACACACACACAAACAGTACTTCATGACTATTCAGTACCTGCACATTTACAGTACATGCACATATCATCTTGGTCTATTTGGCTCATAATTGTAACACAACTTACTGGGGATTGAAGTAATACATTTATCTTTAACAGGAACAGAAATGCATAATATTGGCCTTTGATAAAAAAAACAACTAGTGATTAAAGAAAACTGATTCATTTACAGCACATTATTCTGTCAACATACGAAGAAATAAGTAGAAAAGTGTAAACTTATTTCCAGCACTTTTTGGTTAACTATGTAATTTATGGGTCATTTTTTTTACTGCATCAAGATCATGCTAATACATTTTTCTCATTAAGAAAAAAAACGTCTTTACAGGATCCATCTGTACCTTTTCACTATCATCACTTGCTCACATTCACAGCTCAAACTTGGAATTTTTTGGCCCCCTGCCCTCTGACATGATCTGACACCAGGTGCTCAGGACCCCAGGGTCTGGTGGGGACCCCTCCAGTTTACAGCCTCATCACCTCTGAATCCCCACCCACCTAATCCTTCCACCCCCATACGCTTACATAAATGCACATTCACACACATTGATGGAGCCGCAGTCTTCAGCGCTAACCCTAACCCTGCATGAAGAACCACTCCAGGATTAAAATGTACACTTTTTCAGCATTTGAGAAATGGTTGGTTTAAATCGCAGTGGCTTATGACACCCGAGTACCGCAGCCCACACACTCCAGTGCCGCGCCATCACGGTCTTTTGATTGCTCCTCCTCTCTGTAATTGCCAGTGATTAACCCTGGCATGAGAGTAGGCCAGAAAGAGTCTCTCTCCCCTCTCTGCTGACAATTCTTGTCAGTGGGTTTGAGGGGCAATTTGGCTGCTGACATGCCTTCCCCAGTCTCTTGTTACTGGGGAAGTATGCTGCGCTTGACCCAGTAGTGCCAGACTATCTGAGGTTGTTAAATTCCTTTCTCTCCCTCTTTCTTTTCTCTCCATTCCCCATTTTCCTCTCTGTTTGTCTGTCTCTCTTCTCTCATTGCCTCTCTTCCTCTATTGCTTCTGCACTCCATCCTCCATCTCTTTTTCTCTTTCTCAACATTTTTTTCTCTTTCTGCTAGAGTTCACATCGGACAACCAGACTCTCAGGCTTTAATGCCTGGGCTGCCTGTGTCTGCCTGCTTGCAAGGCTGCACAGGGGCAACAAACAATGGGCATATTGTTAATCTGTCCATAAGAAAGCCTTATCTTGTTGTAGACATGGTATTAAATTTCGGAGCGGCCCCATGCGGCCAGCCTGGGGGAGGGGGTGTATAGTGTGTGTGGGTGTGTGTGTGAGTGAGTGTGTGTGTGTGTGTGTGTGTGTGCGGAGAGAGAGAGAGATGTGAGAGAGATGTGGATAATAAACTGTGTAATCTCCTCACCTACTCTAAACAGCTTAACCTTGTCAGTGGCTGCTGGCCCAGTGGCACCCTGGTAAGGGATAACATAGGGTTAATATCTACTGTATGCAACCCAGGCTCATGGTATGGGTCGTGCAGTAGTAGCAGCTTCTTATGTTAGGCAGCGTTGGTGACACTTAACTCATACATTATATATTCAGAACTCATGTGATACAACTATTTATTTGTATTTATTTGTTTGTCTCTGGCGGAAATAAAACCTCTCTAATATGGTTGCCGATATATTGAAATATGACCGTCAAGTGATTATCATGATGCAATATATAAAAACCTGAATTTCATTTTAATACCACAAATCATAAATCAGCCTATGATCAAAAACAGGCTAATATATGAACAAACATACTAACAGATATTTACTTTTTGTACATTGCGCTGTAATGTTTTAAGGGTAAGATGCTGGGAATTTGTCTACTTAGTTGGGCTTTCTTAACTCTGTATGAAGTCCGATCTGAATTCCAGAACAGATGGTTTATCTGGGTAAGAGAAAAGAGGATTATGGGAGCTACAAATTACAATTTTTTACTTTAGATAATGCCCTTAGTTCCCGAAAGATGCTCATTTGTTCAGTCACAGGATGTTTTAAAGCATCCTCAGACATTCAGATGGCTCCAGTGAATGTGAAAACTGATATCAAACTTGAAAAAGTTGCCGGTAATTGATGCAGTAATATTTGAAATAAACTAAATAGATTTAAAAAAAAAAGGGATGAGGGATCATTAGGGATTAGCTAACGCAGGAATTTGGCTCCCAGAGTTCGATAAGAGGAAATAAAAAGGTGGATCAGGAGATCAGAAGAGTGCTCAGAGGACACAATATGTCCTTTTTTCATACTGAGGCACCACAACGCCCTAAACAAGTAAAACAGATGTTTTTGTGTACAAATAATGGGTGACAAAAACACAGTCTGACTTAGGTCACAGGACATGCTATGCGCAGACTTTTGTATTTCAGATGTAAAATCAAATGGAATTTAAATACATAACATGAATGACATTCACGTCAATTGAAAAAGGACAGTTTGCTCACTGTCACATAATTCTTGAATACAAATCTTAAAACCATTTCTGACTTTTTTTAACTAATTTCTTTATTTTCCTCTGAGTTTACGCGGACTGATGCCACTTCTAAAGTCCTGTAGCAGAGTGAGCAGCACTATTGTGGCTTTGTGCAGTTACATAGCAAATTGTGAGAGGTCATTTGCATTGCTATCTCAACTAGGGCTGTCCCAAACGATTATTTTTTAAGCGATTAATCTAGTGATTATTTTTTGATTAGTCGACTAATCTAACGATTAATTTTTAGATTAATCTAACGATTAATTTTTCAATTACCATTATTTTCCCATTGCTCAATTATTAACAATTTACACAAAACAAATTTCAATAAGGTTCAAATCTCTATTTATTAAAATTGTTTAACACTGCACTGTTCAAGTAAAATGAATTTGTAGTGCAACCTGAAGCCAGATGTAGGCTATCAATCCAACAACCAAATAAAGTCACTTACAGGAGGAATACAAAAATACAAACTTAAAGTTAACAGAGCAAGTGCAAAAAAAGTAGCCTGTATTTGCTTTTTTTAACAGTGGTAGGTAAAATAATGAATAACCTCTTGTTTAACATCCAAGCTCTACTCCCATTAATCTTACAGTAAAAAATGCGCAGTTTTAGCAACATATGAAATCAAATGTATCAAATAAATCCCACATAAGTCAAGTTGCAGAGTGTCTAATATAACAGTTTTTAATTAATTTGGTCACTCATGATGATGGTAAACCAAAAAATTAACACTGCGGACTGACAGCATTTGAGGATGCTTAATGTTAAGTCATAGCGGGGCATTATAACATGACTGTAGTGTCACATCTTTCGTCACTACATTATAAACTGTAAAATTTTTGGGACTATTTAGAACAAAGTCTATAGAAATATTTGCACATTTGTTGCAACACAAGACTGTGGTTGATGCAGCAATTAACGAAAGAAGTATTAGATGGACTTTTGGACAAACACAAAAGTAATTAGGTTCTCTGTTATTCCTGACTGTCTCAATTAAACCAGATGTATCAAGTCATAAAGGCATGCTAAACTGTATTTTGCAAATACTGCACTGTCTTAGGTGTGAATTGGCACTTAGTGTTGCTGTGGCTTTTTCTATCGGCATCTCCCTGGAGATGTGGTGAGTCGTGGTCTTGTACACTGACAGGAGGTTGGTGGCGAGCCCAGATTGTGGGGACAGACTCACACACCGTCAAGTCTGCTGCTCTCCAGCAGCACCTACTGGAGTCTGCATGAATCTACAGACAACATACACAGTGTGTCAGAGTCAGAAAATCTGTAACACATATTGTATTGTAAAGGTATGTTTACACACGCCTGCTAATCCAAATATAAGAAAGCCTAAAGGTTGATTTAGTGATATGTAGATAACATACACTACAGGGTATTGACATAATAAATGTTGGCACCCATAAATCCTCCTTTCTTATTTGTTATTTGATTAGGTGCATGAAAATTATTGAAGTGAAAGCACACATACTCAGTGTGTGAGAGAGACCCTGGGCGGGAAATGTAGAGAGAGAGAGAGAGAGAGAGAGAGAGAGAGAGAGAGAGAGAGGATGCTGTTGCAGGTTAGAAGGATGAGGATTATTGTAAAGAGTGGATACTTGAACTGTATAAACTGTGCTTTAACAGTCGCATGAATAATCACCACTGACCATACTATAAGGTATTCAAACACAACAGAACATAGATGAGAATTAACCTATATAGTACAATTATATACAATTATCACTTGAAACAAACATTGTTAAAAACTATAACATGTATATATAAATATGTATCTTTGATAAACAGGATTTTATAGGAGAAGATACATCAATAGCTATCATAGCAGTTTGAGGGCCCATTCACAGTAATGGCATTGTTTCATACTTTCCTTAGGTCAAATAAATGTTCATATGGCAACTACTTAGTATCTCTCTCCCATTACAGCAATATTTTGAAGTCCAATCTGCTAGGTCAGCTCAAGGAAACCTGCAGGGGAGCAACATTAATAACACAAAAATCAATCATTATCCATTTGAGGGTTATGGACAGTAAGAAAGAGACAATGTAAATGTGTGTGTGTGTGTGTGTGTGTGTGTGTGTGTGTGTGTGTGTGTGTGTGTGTGTGTGTGTGTGTGTGTGTGTGTGTGTGTGTGTGTGTGTGTGTGTGTGTGTGTGTGTGTGTGTGTGTGTGTGTGTGTGAGAAAGAGTATGAATGGGTGACATCCAGAGAGATGGTGAATGCTGCTAATGTGTTGTGTGGTGGCTTGTCTTTATTTATTAGGGACGTTTAGAGTCAATGTCTTGGAAACTGTCCATGCACATTACATGCATATTCCTGCTGCATGCTCAGGAGATGGTTATTTATGTGTTCAAAAGCAGCTCATTTTCCCTCTAAGGATTACAGTCGTCACTCTCTTGGTAGAGAGAGAGAGAAAAAGAGTTTGCAGAGTTGTTCATTCAAACTGATGATACACTTGTTCTGTATCACAACTACAAGAAGAACTGCAAGAAACTGCAGAAAAGTAGCATGTTATATTGTTTTTCTCATTAAGATAAGGCTTAAACACCATTAATAGAAAATAAATAAGGGGGGTGTGGGGCTAGGTGAACAGTCAGTTATGTGTGTCATCTCACCAAACATCAGTCTTACATTAATAAAAATCCTCCAGGTTGCATTTTTCCAGAGAATAATCAGATTATCAAGCCCCTGAGATCTCTTGGAAGACAATTGTTTTCCTCCATGTATCTCTTTTTGCCATCATAGGCCTTTTGGTTAATGACTTGACTTACTTAAGGGGTGCTGATCAATATGCTCCGGAGGCAAACTTGCTGAAGTTACCATCTGCCCTGGTATCAGCACACCTCACACCAGCATGAAGTCAAGACACGAGACTGACAGGACAGAATGGGTTGATCCATATGTATCATGCATGATACATGTGAGTCTGACCTTGGTGATGGAGAGAAGTAATCTAGACATCAGTCTTGACGGAGAGGGGAGGGGTTAAAAAATAGAGAGCAGGTGAGAAAGACGAAGAGAGAGACTGAAACAGACAGAAACATGAAGAAAATCTGAGACAGAAAAAACTACCAGAAGGTAAAAAACATAAACTTTGCAAAAAGATTCAGTGATGGTAACTCAAATTAAACAGAGAGAACAGAATAAGTGTATAGTGGTGATGCATGGAACGTGCATGCAAAGAGGAAGAAAATATTTAGATTTTAAAAAATGATGTGTGAGACGAGTTGTGAGAACGCTGTGGCCTTTGTGTCCTTCCTGTGGTCCATTACTGTAAAGCCAGGCCCTAAAGGAGACAGATCCCAATGGACCACCATGGAGGTTGCGGTTTTCTTTTACAGCTTCCTGGTGTTTCTGTGTGTGTGTGTGTGTGTGTGTGTGTGTGTGTGTGTGTGTGTGTGTGTGTGTGTGTGTGTGTGTGTGTGTGTGTGTGTGTAGGATTCTTACATTTGTTGTTCCACATTTAAATTCTATCCGGGGAAAAAAAACTCCCGTAAAATATATGACCCTTAATGTCGTCTATAGTTCTTCAAAAGTTACCTGTATTTAATGAAAAATGGCAACAACGACTTCAGATATATGTATATGTGTGTAGTGTGTGTTTGTGTGTGTGTGTGTCTGTGTGTGTCTGTGTCTGTGTGTGTGTCTGTGTGTGTGTGTGTGTGTGTGTGTGTGTGTGTGTGTGTGTGTGTGTGTGTGTGTGTGTGTGTGTGTGCGTGTGTGTGTGTCCTATCACAGCTTCAGCTCAAAGTCTGTATGAGCTGTATAGGCACTGCTGTATAGGCACTGGTGATGGGATTCCTCACTGGTGTTATAGTCCTCCCTGGCTCACACTTCTCAACACCAGTGATAACACAAGAGGAGAAACCTCTCACACTCACATACCACACTCACACTCACACATGACACACACACACACACACAGGAAGCAGAGGTGCTGGGGAAGCCCCCTTTAGACCAAGAACAGTGCCCACTTGCTTATCCTGCACACACTCTCTTCACATTGCTCTAAAGAAGACTTGCAAGAGGTTGTTCTTCAGAGCCAAACAAAACCCGAATAAACATGATGCAATTCAGTGCACTGACTTTTGTGATACTGTACAGACTAGTATTTATGGAATGTGCATTGTGCGTGTCAAACTGCATTTATTTATTTGATCTTTGTGTAAGTGGTTTGCAGCAGTTTTGGGTGGTCTGCAGTTTCTGCTCTCAAGAAAAAATTGGAAAAAGTAAGCAGGGCTCAAAAGTTTCGAGATTAAATAGAACAAACTTTCTGACTTATTAATATGTTTTTCACTTACATAAACACAACATCTTTTCTGCTCTACCTATTGCATCACAATTAATATAGCCGCTCTGGACAGCAACCACACCCTCATCAAAGTGTTTTCTTGTTTTGCAATTCAAACCAATACTTTCTCTCTAATGTGCACAAAAAACCTTAGTTCATATTCCACAATCATGTAGATTATGATATTGATCGTCCCGCTCTGTAAAAGCATTATAAATATAAAGAGCATTTCTCCATTAACGGAGAGTAGGAAGCTGGCTCATGCTAATGAGCCTCAGAGTGCCCATTCCAGTCCATTAAGGGCTCTTAGCGCTGGGAAATGATTGTGTTTTTGCAGGGAGAAAAACTAACACGGCCACGCAGACCCACAACTTGCACACAGTGAAGTTAATGATAAATTGTACTAATGGACTTTCTGTACATTTGAGGGGAGAAAAAAGGAGATTGTAAAATGAGAAAATGTATTTGTTGCTGTAAACTTGAAAGAGTCAATTCATTTGAGGATCTAATTTGATTTCTAAGCATGACACGAAAGGGAAGGAGTTTTATGAAGCTCAAAAAAGTCATGATGATGTTACGTCATGCATATTTGAAAAGTTGTGATGAGATTCACATTTTATGGTGTATTGTGTCATGAAAGTATTAAAAAGTTACTGTATATGATATGCACTGATACATGAGGATACGAGGGCAAGGGGACCTTGAAAGAAGAGCAATGGGATGATGCATCACATATGGTTGCCACCGTACTAGTCAGTCAAATCCAGTAAAGTGAGCCATGAAATAAAATCTCCCAAAAAGATTAGTAATTAGTTATTTTTGTCAAGTTTATCCAGTTATTTGCATCTAAAGAGCATGTGCACCTCCATTGGTGCAATTGGAGTGATCAATAAAAACATATCACTTTTAGTATGTTTTGGCATTGTTTTATATCAAAATTTTAGGTCTAAAGGCTTGTAGTAAAAACATTATAGTTAAAACGTGCTATATGGCCTTTGGGGAATTAATTAAAACAACCACGTATTGTTCGATGAAGATCCTTCTTGTGAAAAAGTCTGACAAAGGTCAGAGCATTAAACAACGGAACAGAGCGAACAGTGTGTAATGAATGGTGTGTTTAAGGGGGGTCAGGCTGCTTGTGCTTAATACTGAGTCAAAGGAATGCACATGGGGCTGTGTAAAAAGAGGGGACGGGTGGTGGAGGAGGAGGTGGAGGTGAGGTGGGGTCCGAGTGAACTACCTGTCTACTGAATCAACAGGAGACAGAGAGGGTGAGAGAGAAAGAGAAACAATGAGAACATAGGAACCAGGGGGAGAGAATGGGGGTGAGGAACCAGGCAGGGGTGAGAGCAAGCATTTGAGAAAAAGAGAGGAAGCCTGTGTGTGTGTGTGTGTGTGTGTGTGTGTGTGTGTGTGTGTGTGTGTGTGTGTGTGTGTGTGTGTGTGTGTGTGTGTGTGTGTGTGAGAGGCAGAAAAAAAATGGGGGATGTGGGGAGGATGGGGAGGGGGCAGTGACTACCTGTCTGGAGAATCAGTGCTCCCCTCCGACCTGAAACGTTACTCCATCTGCATTGTTCAGTGACGGACAAAACAAGACACAGTCAAGAACAGCCAGCCAAGCCGGGGGATCAAATTATTCTCAGAGAGGACAGATTTACCCTGAACACCCCCCTTCCCTTATCTCCCACCCACATTATCCTTCCTTCTTTTCCTCCCTTTCTCTCAGCCTCTTTTTTTTTTTTTTTTTTTTTTTTTCTCTCTCTCTCTCTCTCTTCTGCTACCTCTAAACTGAGGTGAAATCTGAAACAGAGTGATCCCAAAACATTCCTGCTAAATCTCAAAAGCCAACGCATGCGCCTCACCCCACACACACACACACACACACACACACACAAACACAGAAGCACATACCAACACACACTTGCATACACGCTCAAACATGCTCATACAAAACACTGCATCTGTGCGCACACACACACACACACACACACACAGAGGTGAGAAGTGAGATTGAGAAATTGAGAAGAAGCAGGTCTGTGTTTGAGCGGCAGCAGGGAGGTCTGCTCTAATCCAAGGCTCTAGTAGGAGGAGGAGAAGAGGAGAGCATCAGAAAAAGTCATCATCATCAGTCAGACACCTACGTGACAAGAATACATCCATGGAATTATTTTTGTAGATGTAATTGAGGGGGATACAAACATACAGTAAAATAAGGAAGATAGAGACATGGATACAAACACAGATATACATGTACCTATGTGTGTCACAGACACCACAACTCAGGTATACTGGGTAATACAGAGAGCTTTCCCTGACGGCTTAATCAACATTGTGTAAACTTGTTTGTAAAGGGCTTGAATATAACAGACTTCCATTTATATGTGAAAGACCAGTACTCCAGCTTAAGGGGTTGATTCAACATTTAAAATCACTCAGTCTGTGAAGTTACAGTGATATGCACTGATACGTGAGGATTTGAGGGGAATAGGACCTTGATAGAAGAGCAATGGGATGATGCATCACATATGGTTGACACTGTACTAATCAAGTCAATCAAATCCAGTAAAGTGAGCCATGAAATAAAATCTCCCAAAAAGATTAGTAATTAGTTATTTGTGTCAAGTGTATCCGGTTATTTGCATCTAAAGAGCATGTGCACCTCCATTGGTGCGATTGGAGTGATCAGTAAAAGCATCTCAGCTTTGGTATGTTATGCAACTCCTGTTTATATTTAGTTATTTTTCAAAATAAATCTTTACAATAAATCAACCAATAAAAAAGATAGAAAATAGAATAAGAAAAACTTCCTAGCAGGCTTTTATCCTGCAAGCTTGCTGCAGCCTTGTGAGACGATGACCTACCTAAGCCCTGGAATTAACAGACTAGTTGCCAGAACTGTAATGTGTGAGGTAAACACCATCCACTTTAAGGGATTTAGAGGTAGTTGCTATGTGCAGGACCTTTCACTAATGGCAGAAGGTAAGCCTTTATGATCTGTTTGCATTGCTGACATACTTACCTGCTTCCAGGACATACACCCTGAAGGTTAGGTCTCCCAAATGGTTTTGCAGGGATGGCAATAAGGTTTAGAAGCTTTGGCTGGCTTTAAGAAGCAGATTAGTTTATTCAATGATTATATTTTCAATGTTCATTAAAAGAATGGATTAGTTGAAATTGAAATGTAATAGTTGAATGCATGGCCTAAAAAGCATATCAAGGAAGAGCAAAAACAACTGTACTAATTTAATTTATAGATGTATAAAATACAGCTGAAATGAATGATAGAATGAATGAATAAATGAATGAATGAATCTGACAGTTATCTGAAATTAACTGATGAATCTGGTAAATGAATAAAAACACTTACAGTGCACGGTTGGTTATCATATTAAAGTCCAAAATCTTATTTCTCTCCTTGATATTCTGTGCCAGTGATGCTTCACTACACCTGGACTTTGGCCACGTTGGTGATGACGAACAAGCTCTTTCTTAAACCGATCTGAAAGTTCAAAGATGTAAATTATAATTCTATCCTGCCCTGCCAACTTCAAGCAGACAGTATGACAGTCTTGCAGTGTGGGTGCTTTGTTCCAACCTCCTGCGAGTCTCAACACATTTCCGATGGAAACATGGGAAACTTTCCCCTCGATTGCATCTAAGCAGCTTTCTGTCCATCACTTCAACCGCCCAGAGGTTTCATCATGCAGCGGTAGCCAGACGAATGGCATGTTGGCATGCGGCAAAATACTTGGGTTTCAATTGGCTGGAGTCCACCCATCCAATCGACTACTGATTGAACTGTGTGACGGTGATTTCATGATGAGACATGTTTCTTTGTGTGTGAGAACAATCGTGGAAGTGTTTTCTTAGCTTAAGCATGTGTGTGTGTGTGTGTGTGTGTGTGTGTGTGTCTGTGGATTATCTACCTCAATAGCAGACTCATCCCACCACAAGGAGTTAGGAGGGTGGTGGTGGATGGGCTCGTATCTCGTCAAACCTTCATGCGAGAGTCCAGAGTTTACTTTCATCACAGACTTGCAATTACCATTTTTGGTTTTAAATGCAACCGCCTCTTACCTTACCATAAATAAAACCATATTATAGGCAGATTGTGGCTATGTACATTATATAACACAAAGAGGTAAAGCCAATGGACGTATAAACATACAGCTTAATGACAGACTAAGGAGAGAGACAGAGACAGACTGTTTGCCTCGCTGACCAGCGACTAGATTAAAGGCTCAGTTCTTGAGCAGCAGACCAAAGACAAACAAGCAAGGTGGGCAGGGTGGGACGGGAAAGGGGACTATCCCAAAGATGAGTGACACAGCCCAGCCAGTTGCATCCCGTGATTAGCCCTTTGTGTCTATGCGTTCTTGGCCGTAATCAAAAGACTAAGAGAGGGCTAATGGCTAGAAATGATGGTTTAGAAAAAGGTGGAACGGGGTCAGTGGGTGGGCCAGACAAAGTCTTTGTACTGCCCTTAGCTAAACTCCCCCTCACACACACACACACACTCCCCCAATTAGTTGACATTGAGGAAGGAGGAAGGAGAGGAGGGTGAGGATAGAGAGGTACAGGGGGGAAGGGAACAAGAGAAGGCAGACAACAGGAGAAATGGGAGAACTGTGGTGAGATGATGGAGGAAGAGGAGAAGAGGATCGTCCTGTAAGATCTCAGGCAGCAGATGGAGAACAACTGGTGGAGGGAGTCGATCAGAAAGCGGTGGGAGTGGTGCAGGGCGGTCAGGTCTGCTACTGTTACAGCACATTTGACACAGAAACACAGTGCGATGGAAACTGACACACCGTCACACGCATTTCAACACTACTAAACAAATGCTTAGTCGAGCTGCGATAAACGCCCTTAGGTGTTTCATTCAGCTGCACCAAAGTCCCACTGTTTAATTTACAATAACTTGAATTATAAATGTACCAGCCGCCATAATGACTATAAATGTAAATTTTTTATATAGCGCTTTTCTAGTCTTAACAACTACTCAAAGCACTTTAACATAGGACACTTCGGCATAGAACTGCAGGGCCAGGGATCGAACCACCAACCTTCCAATTGGCAGGCGACCTCTCTATATCAAAATATTTACACAAAGAGTTCAATGCAGTAGGAAGGTTATGGGTTCATGAACAGTGAATGTGGTCCTATATATAGAGATTTAATGTTATGTTATGTTTATGCATGATAAAGTTGGTCTTATTATATAAATGCACACATAGCTTGTTTGTTTGGAGATTGTCTTAGATTTCTTTTTATTATTCTCTTTTCCTTCTTTACCCATTGTCTAGTTGTCTGTCTGTATAATACTATAGTGATGCTTTGTCACACTTTCTAACCTTAAGAAATATTCATAAACCATCAAAATCAGATAAAATCGTAATTTACTGTATGTCAGTGAACAAACCAGATATTATCTAGTGTGTGTGGATGACAATGTCAGTTGTTCTTTTGGTCAATCTGCCACTTTGGTAAACTGAAATAACTCAACTACTTGAGTGGATTGTCATGAAATGTTACAGTTGTACATCATCAACATCTACATGGATTGGCACACAATTTGGGACAGACATTCATGGTTACTAGATGATGAAGCCTACTTGTGTGATTACCTGACTTTTTCTCCAGTACAGTACATGTACAGTACAGTACATGTACAGTACAGTACATGTACTGTACTACCTTGATGTTCAGATTTGTGGTCACACTTGGACTGTCTATTGACGAAATGCCGAAGTTTCAAGTAAAACTGTGAAACAGCAGTTTATATATTGTGTCAAGACAAACAAATGTAAAAGGGTGTGTGCTCTTGAATAAAAACTTTTCAAGAAATAGTGTAAAGTGCATGAATCTGAAGATAAATAGCATCATGTCGTAGGAACAAAATATAAACTGACAAAAAAGAAACAGCAGAGGAGGCTCTTCAGGTGACAACATTTGTCACATGTAATAAATTGATTATTTGGCAGCATGCAGGCATTTTCACCTATGATACTGGCCTGTAGACTTTTTGTTCATTAGTTAAGCAACCAGGAAATCTGACCAATCCGTGAAGATTCAACAAGCTTGTCTCATGAGGGCCCAGACTGACACTCAACACCCAAAAAGATTAGCACTCTTTCTTTCCCTGCCCTAATGATTAGGTTCAGGCAACAATAGCCCCATTGCAAAATGCACACAAACTTTGGGGTTGTGTATTCTGTTGATGCCCAGGTTAAATCAATCTTGAGAAGGACAAAAACTGCAGTTCTGAATTTAATACAAGCGTTTCCTTGAAATACTCTTAAACTCCTAAACTTTCTGCTACTCCTTACATGTGGGGACCCAGGGCTGCTCTTGCATTATCTGGGCCCTGGGCAGATTTGATTGCCTGCACCCTCACTACATACACAATTCAACACCCACCCTTTGAAAACAAATCTGCTACTGAAATGAAAAGAGTTATGAAGTAATGACAACACAAATATGCCAGAAGTGACTGAACAACTTCTTGCGAGTCTGGTTTTTTCACACCTTCCTTGCTTAAAGGAGCAGCAGCGCTGTGGGGGACAATACACAAGCCCATTGTTCATTGTAACTTGAAAACCATTGTTTAAAACACAACAATGTACAGGCCATGAGGTGACCATGAAGCATCCAGACAGGCACCATGAGGCTGCAGTGGGGAGGCGGGGGAGGGCTCAGCAGCCATCAAATTGGCCTCCAAACACCATCCCAGTGGACAGAGCTGCCAGCCACAGCCCCCGACAGCTCCCAGCATCCTGTAAACACTGTCCATCTTGGCTACCTTTTATTTGAAAGGTGTGACAAACAACGGCAGCCCTGCATTGTAAACATGTGAGCTCATGACTGGTTCGAGTTGCACAACTGCTGAATTTGTCCTGAAAATTTGAGCAGAGTGGAACCAAAATGCACTTTGACACAAAATAAACCATTACAGGTCACCGAGGGAGCTGCACTGGGAGGTCATGCGCTTGGCCAAGCTACTAGATGGGTTGAAGCAAGGGAGGGTCAGACAGTGGAGGGGCAACAGCAGGGTGGGGTTAGAAAAGGAGGGGTGTTGGCTGCATTCTCTACTCCCATTGCTTTTGAGTAGAAATAGGGCACAAGATCAGATAATCCAGAGAAAACAAACTTTAAGTAAGGGTGGCTCCAGGACATGAGAGATGGCAAATAGGTCAAAGGAAAAAAGGGGATGCCATTTTGCTGATTTGCCAGAAGTTAGATTAGCACAGCAGGAGGTTGTATTTATTTACATGATGGCGAGGAGCTCCTAAGCCTGCTTTGACAATCAACTTCCATCCAAACTTTAACCATTCCAAGAAAAAGTGCAACTCTGACACCAGTTTTGCGTTTATACACACACACGCACACACACACACGCACACGCACACGCACACACACACACACACACACACACACACACACACACACACACACACACACACCACACACACACACACACACACACACACACACACACACACACACACACACACACACACACACACACACACACACACACACACACACACAGGCTTATTTGCTGTGTCAGTATTAAAACAAAGTGCTGTTCACCGGGCTTCCACACTGCTCTGGCCTGAGCCTGTGGTAGCTCAGAGGTAAATAGATGAGGCTTCGATCTGCCAAGATGAACACAAGAAACTAAATCTTGCATTTCCTAACATGAGGTAGAAGAGTCAGCCTGCCATGAGAAGGCCAGCCGACATTTCTTTTAGATTCAGACATTGCTATCTAATTAGGACATAAGGTCAAAGTGTTTTTTTTATTTTTTTAAAGGAGAAAATTTAACTTAGTTTAATGACCTTATCAGCAGCGTTTCTGCACATTTATCATCCAATCTTTCAATTACATGGATCCTGCAATAAAAAACAAAAATACTGTAAATCAATGTGATGTAGTTCCACAGTAGAGTCTATAGAAAAAGGAACAGCATTGCCAGTGTCTGTAACAGTGACAGCAGCCAGTTTATTGACTGGAGTGGATATGTGATCTGAGCACTCTGCAGGGGGACGTCTTGCCCTTTGACCCTGCAGCCCTCAGGCATGGCCCTGGTGCACGTTGGCAGATGTGACTTACTGGAGCAGACTTTCCTGCAGTGTGACAGCTTGTTACCCCCCCCCCCGATTACCCCCGCTTCTGCACGCACATACAGCGACCTGAACATGCAAACTCCACCACTGCTGCCTCCTCTCCTGTTGCAGCTCCTCCTCTTCACTCCACCCCCACAATCTCTCGTCTCTGGGGAGATTCATTAACGGGCCCCAGCTCCTCCTCCCTCGCCAATGATTGGCACCATCAACCACCTATCCACTCCACCCCCTTGCATGGATGATGGGTCAACTGCTTTCTTGGAGAATGGCGAGTAACAGCTGGAGAGGTGGAGAAAGAAGGGCAGTGTATGGCTCTGGTTATAAACACAATAGCAACTTGTGTAATCTATCTTGTCTGACCATACTGATTGAATACAAAGGGAAGGGACAGGAGTTGACAGTAGTAACAAGGTTTAGGTGCCACTGGCTGCTTATCAACGCCCACTGCTCTAAAAATCAGTTTCCTCTCCAGCTGGTAGGATGACTCTCTGACATTATAAATGTAGAAGAAGAAATATTCAGTTTTGTATCAAGAACGATGTCCTCTCTTTGTGTTGTCGCCACCCAAACAAGGGGTTCTGTTTCAATGAAAGTCAAGCCCTAAAAATCAAGAAATACC
Organism: Perca fluviatilis; assembly: GCF_010015445.1. Classification (NCBI taxonomy): domain Eukaryota; kingdom Metazoa; phylum Chordata; class Actinopteri; order Perciformes; family Percidae; genus Perca; species Perca fluviatilis. The sequence goes on from NC_053114.1 coordinate 33,149,021, forward strand.
TTTAAGCCATGTAGCATATTTGTATTTCTTTATAATAATGAGTGTTACATAATATATTCATCATTCCAGATAATGAGAAGATTTTCTCCTGCCAGCAGAGCTCTGCCTCTACAAGCCACAAGATATCATCTTCCTCACCATGTGCGTATCTTGTGCAGCTCTGCCGTGGCTAAGTGGAAGGAAAACAGTGAGTGCTTGCCAAAGAGAGGTGTCACTTGTTCTCAGTATTAGCAGTGGAGTAGATAAGAAAATAGATGGGACAGGGGAGGTCAGAGGGCCATGCTATGGCTGACAGGTTTGTTTATTTGGGCTGTCTCTGATATCCTGCTTTCCCCCTCCACGCCCCTCTCCGACTCTGCCTACAGCCTGACCTGGAAGTGACCACGCAGAGATGGATCAAGGCCACTTTTCACCACAGAGTCAACACTACCCACCCCACTCACCACTCAGGCCAACTCAAAACACATGGGGCAAGTGTGGGCTTATTACCCTTCTCTGACAAGAATAACAATTGACAAATTTGTACTTGCATAGTTGAGCCAAGTTTAGATACTGTAGGGGGAATTTCAACCAAAAACAAACATGGCTGACACCAACAGCAAATTTACATGTTAGATAAAAGTGATGGAAGATGATTTAAATATGTGCTTAAATGTTACAATGTAAGTATCACATGTATTTTTGCAGGATAAGGAGCCTTCTCCAATGAATACAACATTAATAACAGGCAAAACTCCAGCTTTCCCTGTTCCCTCCAGTCTGTGTGAGGTCTGAGGCCCTTATGCCTGAGGTAGGCCAGAGCTGATAACCCCGCCTGGGCACCAGCAGATAAACCGTTCAGTGAGATCCCTCTAACACCGAGCTAAAGAGGCTCTGTAGGCAAAAGGAAGATAAACTGGATCCAACAGATTCCAGGAGATTCTCTTAGTCGGTATGACTCATTTCCTTTATTGACAGATGGCAAAAAACAGATGGTTGAAGTTGGGGAAACAAAAAAAAACATTTCTGGGGTGACTCCTGCGACTAATCACAACACAGTTATCCACATAAAAGCGTATTACACATGTAGCCTCGCATTAACTGATGATTGTCAGAGATGATTACAATGTTCCTTGCATTTATTCTCATATCCTAAATGATCCTGCTGGTGCATAGTTATTTCAGGAAACTGCTTAAAAGTAACATACTTTAATGATGAATGGTCAGGATTTCAGTTTGATGCAAGCTGAAAATTCCTAAATTGTGCAATCTGAGATCTTAAATAAGAGTCAGCATTACCATAACAGATTATGTATACAATAGAAGTACAAGGAATTTTACTTTTGACGTGTACATTCTTTTCACACGATCAATAGGATAGATTTAGAGATATGTGGTAGTTTAAGGGTAAGAAAAAATGTCTAAAGAGGAGACCCCCTATTTTTTAAAGCAGGGATTTACATACAGCCACTGTGAAAGCAAATATCCACCCTCTGCAAAGCATTGTGGCAATTTTTCTCATTGTTGTTCTGTAGCTGACCGTGGATCTTGACCTCTCAAGCTAAACAGAAATCTTTCCCAAAAGGCTTTAAAATAGTATCATACAGAACGTGCATTCTACAACTGCTGTATAAACACATAGACATTTGACATTTTGTTAATTGCATAATTTTACAAGAAAACAGCGAACATAACTCCAACCAAGCCACAAAAGTAAACTGTATAGGCAGCTGCAAACAAATCATGAATTTTAAGCAGAGGACATCAATGCTTCTTCATAGTGTAAATCTGTGTTTGAATGGTCTGAAGATAAAAGGAATGGCACTAGACATGTTTCCAGAAGAGGAGAACACAGAGATTTCACTAACACTTCTTCAGATGTCCCATAGTGGTTGGGATGTTATCCCCCTAGTTCTAAACAGACGAGGGGTAATCAAAAACAAAGGAGCGCTAAAAACAACCAAAACATCTGTAGTGCAGCTAAGCCAAGGCCGAGGAGATATCAAGCACACCCAGATTCAGCCAAACAGATGGTGTGTCTCCACCATCACCCTCACACACACATATCCTGCTCAGACACACACACACAGACACACACACACACTTGCACCCACACATGAGATGCCTAGCCTATGAGTGTCCTGCTGCAGACTGGGAGGATGTGTCTTAGAGTGTGTGTTTGAAAAATCAAGATGAAATAAGATGGTTCAAACATTAAGTCCACATGATGTGCAATGTAACATGAACACACACCAAAGCTGTATATGAACATATATGCGCCAATAACACACATCCTTGCCCTTGCAATCTCATCCACCCTTTTTTATGTTTATTTTTGGGGCATTTTTAGGCCTTTATTGACAGGACAGCTGAGGAAATGAAAGGGGAGAGAGATAGGGAATGACATGCTGCAAAGGGATGCAGGTCAGAGTTGAACCTGGGCCTGCCACATCAAGGAGTAAACCTCTCTATATGGGGTGCCTGCTCTACCTACTGAGCTATCCGGGCACCCTCTTCCACCCATTTACAGTAAAGTGTCTTCAAGTCACTGTATTCACTATGGAATGGAGGGAAGGAAGGGCAGGGTGTTAATTACTGTAACTTGTACCAGACAAACAGACAGGATTGATTGCACACAGCAGGAGAGATATGCATTACGTAAAGACAGAAGGGGGTGTTTCCTGAATTTCTTCTTCTCTATCTCTGTCTTTTACTGGGACGTGCTTCAGTGTGAAGCAGACCTGTTCAGACAGCGAGGGCTGACTCCTGTTTAGACTGGGCAGGCGCCAGTCGTCCCCTCACTCCGCCTCAGCAGCGACAGGTGAGAGCCTTCAGCTGACTATCATCACACTCACCACTGACAACCCAGCGACACACCACAGCCAATCCATCACTCCTGTCACACAGAAAACTTGCATTTCTTACATAGTGTTAAAGAATTAAAGAATTAATTTAATCTCACTTGTTTTCTAACTTTTTGTTTTGTTTGTGTGAATTACAAGTGATTATACAAAGGATCAAGGGTTATGAAACCAGGACCACACAACTATTTAAAAAAAAAAAAGGAAAACAATGATTTAACTTTGTGAAGATTACTAATGTTTAAAAGAAACTCTGGTTTATAGGAACAGGAGTACTTAACAAGGTTTCAGCTCATGTCTCAGAACTTCTCTAAGACTTACTTAGGATACTGTGATATAGGATGTATTCAGTCTCATTCCACACCTGACGCTTATATATAATATATAATATGTTGACACAAAAAACATGCAAATGTGTTTTTAAGTCAGATGCCAAAGTTTCAAACAAAGCAGACTGCAATGCAACAGTATGGCAAAAGTTTCTGCCGTAATCGAATGTGACGTATCATAACAAATGTACTGATTTTCATCCAAATCGGGGCAAAAATGTATGAACCGCTCCTTTGTGTCATATGTAGGAATAAACTATTTATATCGTTGCATGTTTTATTATTATTATTATTATTATTATTATTATTATTATTATTATTATTATATACTGTATATTATTTTATTATTGTACAAAATGCCAACCAAAATTCATCAGACAATATTAAAATTATTTGTGAGCTATGTGTTTTATGTGTGCCAGCATATGTGCCAGATTTTAGCTTGGAGTGAAACCCTCGTTTGCATTAAGTTAGTACAGTTTTGCCTTATTTGCCTAAGTTTTGAGCAACATTTTTGTTCCAGGAGGCAAAAACCGAATCAGTAGGGATTTAAAATATCATGCCTTGGTTTTCAATATTATTGTAACTATTCCAGCTTCTCAAACCTGCCTGAAATTGGTAACCAAAGTTTCGGGCATGCCCAACCTGAACTGTTTGCCCCCTCATGAAGGTGAATATTACACCGTTTCTCCACGACAGCTTTACAATCCTCAAGGTCAAACGAGGACCAATTGCGAAGCAATATATTACATCTAGACTGGTCCCGGTTAAATGGGCTGACGGTTATAAATATTAGTAATCAGCCGGGATAAAGATGGGGAAAAAACAATGCTTCAAAGCTGAACTTATAATCAATTAATCAAAACTGTCCCTACATCCACCCCTCTGTGGGATTAATGTAGACAGCCCTTGTCGTAAAACGAAATCACTAAGGAATTCAGTTTTAGCGCTGCTTACCAGGAACAGACAGAGGACATATGTCTGTTTAAAAGGCATTGTGAGTGCATGCATTCAGTGCATTAAGTGTATGACCCAGTCATGCTATGAGGAATGTTAAATTTGTATGGTTTGTTTTCATGTGGAAATGAATGTGCAGGGGTATTGAATGAGCCTGCATTTAAAATGTAACTCAGCCACTATCGTGACTCCAGATGACAAAAGAGGCTATATATTATCGTCGATGATGATAAAACACCATGTTCCATGTAACGTCATTTGTTTTAACAATAGAGATGTATTGTAGACACAAGCTGAAAGTCAAGAGCGGAGACTCTTACTAGCCGGTTCTAAAGTTAGTGATAAAAATAAAGCATGAGACAAAAGGTCCCACTACGGGAACAGTGAGTGGTAACAAGAGGCATGTGGACACAGTCATAGGTTACATGGCATGCTCCATTTAAAAGGCTAATCCAGCCTCACCTATTCAGCAGCCCGGTCTCCCCAAGTCCCAGCTGTGTACTCTTCATACACACACACACACACACACACACACACACACACACACACACACACACACACACACACACACACACACACACACACACACACACACACACACACAGAACATGCTATATGCATACACATACACACAGAAACACTGAAATGTCCACTGTGACCCACCTCTCTTCTTCCATTCCCTGTTTACAGCCTCTAAAAGCCTTTTTCATTTAACAGTGGGCCTGGGGCTGTGAGTGACAGGGAACAGAATGGACCTTATGTTGTCACTTTCGCAGCACTGTGGCCTAGAGGGAGGCCTGGCACAGCAGTCTGCTCCTGGTGGCAGAGTGGGTGGTGGGAGGGGAGGACTGTGGAAGAGAGGAGGGGGCAGTCCACCACAGACCTGCAAGGGCACACACATAAATCGGCTACACTTTCAAATTTACTTAGAAAGTACTGTAGCCTGAAGGGAGATCTGGCACGGTTTCCTGTCCTTTTGTATTCAGGATGAATTGAAGTGAACAGAGCTGATTGACATTTGACCAGAAATAACGAGACGTTAATGGGAAACCAATGGTAGCCAACCTTAGTGCAATATTTTCCAGAGGTTGTTTGATTGATTCTTGGGTTCAGTAAGAAATAATGCTGTACAGTAACAACCTTTAGACCGTTGAAGAGTCTGAAAAGCAGAATACAGCAACATCATGCTGAAGTTACTTCTGAGCTCAGAGCTTGACCTAGAGTGGCTTTGAATGCCCAGCAGCAAGTCAGTTTCACATAAAAAGAAGACTTTCATAAACTATTTGCTACATTGACCCAATTGGGGTTAGTCCCAAATTCCATTTGTGAAATATTTACTTACTCTAAACATTGACGAATTTAAAATCTAAACCCAAACCTCTGCTTCACAATGTCTCAAAAGAGACAAAGAACACATGATTACTTTTGGCATTTTGCTTTGAAAGAGAGATGACACTTTTCGAAGGTCCTCCAAAGCGGGGGTATTGCAGTTATACAATATCCTTTGTAACCACTACTGTAGGTTACTGGACACCCCAAGACTTGTCAGTAATGCATCATGGTCATTTGATAAAGTTACTGTCCAAATAAATAAAGTCAAAATAAATTATTATAAAATAATAGTCAGTTTTCAGGATCGATAAAAGATGATCCTGAAAGATGAAAAGATGAAGATGAAAAAGATGTTTCGAATAGATACTTGTCCATTGTCTGGCCCCCATCTTTGACTGCCTTCACCTATTAACAAATATTAATCACTCATCCAGGGTTTGGTTACTGACTTCTTTTACTTTGGTTCTGTGCAACCAGCCAACATGGGCCCAACATTGGCTCAACATTCAGGTATGCGGCGAGAAAGGAGACATGTGACGTTGACAGATGGCTAGGTGTTGACAGTGAGTGGCAGGTAGACTACCTGTTCCACAGTTCACTTGGCGATTCATTAAGCATTTTGGACAGGCTCCTTTAGAAAGGCCTCGCTGTAGTGGAACCTGATCCCCGGCCTGAGGGATACTGTAATGTTTTTACAAGAATCGCCCCAAACTATGAGTGAGCGCAGGCCAGGGGAGAGAGGGAAGAACATGGACAGGGGGGGTGGATAGGAAGCTCGACATCCCTCTCTCCTTATTTCTTTTCTTCTCTCATGACAAATGGCTCATCCCACAACTCCCTTTCCATTCAAATCAGGTTCTCAACTTTTTTACATCTACCTTTCGTCCCCATGTTGTGACAGGCATCCAAATTGATTATGCTGTGCCCCAGGATCTGACACTACAGCGTGTTGCCTTCTATTTGTTGATTACTATTGATTTTCTTTGATACTTCATTTAAAAATCAATAGCCAGAGCAGGAGAAAAATAGGCACAGTTTACACATACTTTAACATACTATTGTGCAACAGAGAAAGGCCGCAGTTTTGGCAGTAGCCGTGACGGCAGCAGCCAATTACGAGGAAAGCTCTTAACAGGTGAAAGAGAGAGGCCCCAGATCGATTCTAAGCCTTCTTCTCCAATCACAGAAAGTGGCCATAAATTAAAGCGCATCTGTTTTGTTTTGAAGACAGCCATGAAGCATGGCTGCAACTTTTTTCTTTTTCTTTTTTTTCTTGGTATCCTTTATTCTTTATACAGCCCCCACTTTTGAAAGAACTGCTCCATCCTCCATCATTACATGACAGACAGAAAGGACAAGTGTCAAATAACAGGCAAACAGTGTGCCTACAGCATGATATATCAGTGGAATTTGACCTGTCTCACTACATTTGAATTTACAATGGAAGTGTGAAGTAATTTACAGTAAGTTATGTTATTCTACTCCTCAGATCAGCCACTCTAGTTGTATTGCTCCAGAGTCATTATGTATGAGGCTTATGTGATTTTCCATAAAATGAGAGTAGCAAGTTGCCCATAAGTCTTTACTGAAATTCACTGACATATTTTAGGATTGTTATTTTCATTAGTAGTAATAGTAAGATGTGTAGCTATATGTGCCATTTCAATTTTATTAAACAAAATAGAGGGGCAATAAAGCTGAAAGGGAGTGACGGATTGCAAGCAACAAAACTGAAATGCATTCAATTGTTGGACGCAGTTAAGGTTCACCTGACTTCTGCCTTCTGCAGTGATACACAAACTTGATCTATGCTAAGAGGCGGATGTCAATTATTCACTTTTCTCTCTGAGATGAAATATGACAGCTTCTTTATATCAGACATACTGGATCCTAACAGAAAAAACAAAAGAAAAAACAAACACATTGATTTGAAAAGTGCATTTATTCTGTACTATACAATACAGAAGAACAGAAGAACTGTTCCAAAAGATAATGCAATGCAAACATTTTGTTTAATTGAATAATATGTAGATTAAGTCCAGAGAAACAAACATCTTTTCTTTGCCTAAATCAACTAGTGTGTATGTTAATAGGACAGCAATTAAACTCTTGGCTGTTTCTTTTTGTTTTTTTTATTTAAAAAAATAAAACAAAACAGTTACTTAGTCTTTAACCCACTGAGGTCTAAGGGCATTTTTACACATCTTCTTAAATTCACCTTTATAGAGTATTTGCATTAAACCAATCCCCATATGTTTAACATCAAAATGTTCATAGCAAAGTCAGCTTTCCATATAGTGAGACCCAAATCTCTCCCAGAGCAATGTTCTTTCTAAAGCAATGTGTAAAGAGATATGTTGGCACTACAGCTGAAACGTTTGAAATTCCTCAAATCTCTTTTGAAAACAAACCTTAACTTATGATGTGTTGCACGAATTGTTTTGGTGCTTGTAATGAGTTTACCAAAGTCTTTAGGGTGACAATGTTGTGTAATGTATAATAAAAATAGTACATGAATGTAAAATCGCTTTTTGAGCAGGAGTTTTGTCAAACCCTGTTTGGACGTGCCGGTGCGTCTTACGTCATCAGTGTCCAAAGTTTAATAAGCAATCTGATCGTTTAATATTCACAACTATGAATCTTTTGTATGTATCTTTATTTGATAACTGACTAAAGCAATCATTTGGTAATCAATATTATAATCAGTCAAGTTGACTAATAAACAGTGTTTGGCTTTAAAATGTAATCAGTTACTCAAGTTATTCATCAGCAAAAGTGATTAGTTACATTACTCATTACTCTACTTTTGTTACTCTGTCAAAACGAGGTGTCTTTACTTTAAATGACAACAACAACAACAGCTGCCCGTCACATATATCTTATTGTATTTACTGTAACAGATGTATAAATAAAACAATGACACATGATTTAACATGCACCCAGTTTACGTTTCAATGGTATTCACTGACCATGAACAAATAGCTGTTGTATCTTCAGTGGCTGCACACACTCAACAGCATATACTATATACTGTGTCCTCACAGTAAATGCGGTGTTCACACTCCCTTGAACTCTGAACAAAATCCAGTCTATATCTGAATGTAGGCTTACCAGCGGTTAAAGTTAGAAACCAGCTTGCTAAGAATGCACAACATGTAACTCTGGAGATGGTGGAGGTACTCTCTATCTCTTTCAGTTTATAGCAGTGAATAGCTGTCATTTATTCTCAGTTGCACTAATCTTTTTCTCTCATTTCTCTCTCCTTCTCACCTATTCTCGCCCCCGTCCCACACACACACACACACACACACACACACACACACACCCAGGTCACCCCTTGCCCAAACTCAAGCATGCAGAACAGAGCAGGCCGGTCTTCTCTAGCAGACCAGAACGCTCTGTTCTCAGAGTTCTCACCTTTCACCTGGGGTGAACGTGAGGCGGCATCACTCGGGCCCCCCCGAGCCCTGCGGAAACCAGAACACAACACCAACCTGAGGAGTATGGCTGTATGGGGAGTCAGTGGCACGCTGAAAGACACAAGCTTGTAGAAAGAAACCAGGAAGGAAGAGCAAGTGACTGACATAATAAAAGAGACACAGAGATGACATGGAGACATCAGAAGCTGCTTTGAGTGTAAGGTTGTTGAGTTTAGGCCTCTTTTTCAGGCGGCAGGTGTCAATGTCATTGTGTGACATACAGATCCCTCTAGGTGTGGGGACAACCTGTCTATAAGGACCTACTATGTAAATGTGTGTGTGTGTGTGTGTGTGTGTTTGTGTGTGTGTGTGTGTGTGTGGGGGGGGACTGACTACATAATTTGTAGTCAGTCTGCAAAATCTCTTTTATTCCTAACCCTAACCTTTTGTACTTTGATCAAAATCTGCTTTGATATAGAAAGTAAATAAGTGAGTCGTCCCTGATATATATGTTCTTAAATGTGTTATAAGGGCCATTGCTGTCCAGTCATTGGAGGAGCAGAACCAAACATCACCTGTGATTTCTTATCAGAATCAGAAAACAATTAATTTCCAAGTAACACTTACAAGGAACTTGCCTTGGTTGTTGGTACATACATAAACATATTAAACATTATTATGAAATAAACAATCAATAAATACAGAAACAAATATGTCCATATAACTGTTTAACATTTAGAAAAAAGAGGCTGTGTGGATTAGTGCAGAATGTGCAAAAATACTGAGAAAATACTCAGCTCATCATAGTAACTTCTGAGACTCTAGTGAAATTCATTACATTATTAGATTGACATAATGAGTTTGTAAAATGTGTGTGTGCTGGCCCTGTATAGTGGTGTGAGCCATGTGTGTGTGTTCCAGCGGTAGCGACCTTGTCCCTGCCCCCTCCAGCAGGAGTGACAGATGCTCAGTAATCTGTGTGAAAGGCGATCCACCACTTAATGGGATTGTTTCTGTTACACCTTAAAGAAGAGGCAGCCAGCAGACCAGAGCTGAACAGTCATCCTTCATAACTGCTGTCCTGGGACCTCAGGTGGACACAGCGGGTGAAGAAACGCCACACGAGTGTCGGAGGGTTTCACACCTCTGAATCATAAAACAGTGCAGAGCTCCCCTCCCTGCAGAGTGCATTGTCTTAAAACAGATGGCTGACATATTGACAAGGAGCAGAGAGATGATATGGTTGAAAAGTGTGAAAACCCAACATATGGAAGCCTGATTGCCACAGTTAATGGATATGTTTTTGAGGTGCTGTCAACAGGTGTCTGTTAAGGATCCAAAATGTAAAAAAGTCAGTCTACCTAGAATCATTTATTTACAGCCAACTGAACACATTTGGTTCCTTGCCACACTAGTGTCTCCAAATTTCATTACAAATAAAAAGATATTAAAAAGTGTGTAAAAAAACTACTTTTTCTTTTGGTTGTTTGGTTGTTGACATACTGTACATAACCTCATTAAAGGATTTGGCAACATTTTGAGAAATGTGTTAACTAGATTTATTGCCGAGATTTAGATGAGTGGTATTCATCTTCTTATCTAACTCTGGACAAGAAAGCATACACTGTAGATATAAATAAGCTTATTTTCCAAAACGTTTAACTATTTCTTCAAAAGCTGTCCTCTCATCACCAAGCCACACAGCCTGGGACAGAGAGGGAGGCATGAGAGAGACAAGCCCACACAAAAAGACAGGGGAAGGCAAAGATACAGAAGAGACAGCTAGAAAAGGATGACATCATCTTTATCTCTCCCTGCTTACAGTAATATGAAAAGGAGTTTCCTTCCTTCCTTCCTTCCACCTATGGCAGCAGTAAAACTGTCTGTGTCATAACGCCCAGCATGCCAAAATGATGTGTTTGACCATCTCCTGCCTATTATCCAGGACAATAGTCCCCCTGGATGGATTTCCTCCCAGTGTGAAATGAAAGATTCTCCTTCTTTTTTGCCGAGTGCCCACTCGGCTCAGCGCTCCTCTTCAAAAGACCGTGACTATGTGTCACCTGTGTAGAATGTAAAGACACGTTGGATAGAGTTTCACAGCAGGCCTCTATTCATGCTTATGATTGCTTTGTTTGGCGGACAGATTTCAGTGTCCATAGGGGATGGGAAGGTGGGACCTCTGCTTTATAAATGAGCCGTTGCTTTGTCAACACAGGAGTGGGGTTATCTCAAGCAGCAGCTGAAAGATTGATGGAGTGAGATGTTTATCAGTGATACCACAGTATGGAGATCGAGCCACAGAGATACTGTACCTATGGAAGAAGAAATAAATTAAAAAATAGAGCAGATTAGGGCAATCACTTTCACAAGAAATCTAATTATGAAGAATGAAAACTAACACTAATTCGAACTAGAGCAGCAACAATTAGCAAACGAATAGATTAGTCGATCGGCGAAAAATGTATCTGCAACTATTTTGATTACCAAATTATTGTCTTTATACATTTTCCTTTTGATTGTTTCAGCTTCTAGAAATGTGAGGATGTGATGCTTTTCTTTGTCATACATGTGGTAAACTGAATGACTGGCTTAAAGTGTTGGTCAGATTATAGCAAGACATTTAAAGATGTCAGTTTGGACCTGTTCTGGGTTGGGTTGAAGGTGTGGGGGAGATTTGGGGGGAATTGACATACAGTTTCAATTCTGCTTTGTTCACCATTGTCTGTAGAATGTATGTCATTTATTTTGAAATTTAAATAAAAATAGTTGGGGAAAAAAAGAAAACATGTCAGCTTGGATTTTGGTAAATTATAACTGGTAGTTTTCACTATTTCCTTATATTTTATAGACAAAACGATTAACCGAATAATAAATCGTTAGTTGCACAACCCTGGCTCATTGAAATATACGTTGCAGGAATGGCGTTGTTCTGTTTATTGATGGTGCCTCTGCCACTTTAAAGCTCTTCAACAGCTCACTCTTAATCCTGATTCGAATTAGTTTGAGAAAATAAATTGTCTCTTTTCTTCTTGTTAGTTTCCTATCTGTTCCAAATTGGTCACAGACCAACAAAGACATAATATACAGTGAGCCACTGAGGCCACCTTCTCCATTCTTTACACCAGAAGAATGACAATAAAAGTAGCATATCTGAATACAGTGGCAGAACACACTTTAGCAGAATACTCCTGATACTTGTGAGTAATTATTAATTATTAACATTAATATTTGAAATCATATCTATATTTTGTCTTTACGGTGACAGACCGAGAGACAGATGCACAGTTGAATGAGTGAAGACCTAAGGGTCACAACGGATGGGGAGTAGGGCCACAGATCAGGGGTCCCGTTCCTTCTCCAGCCTTTTCAATTAAGCCCAAGCATACTGGTAACAATTTATGAACATGACCTTCCAACTCTCCAGCTCCCGCACTCAGCCCTGGGAGCCAACCTCTCCCACCCCCCAACTACATCAAACTAACCCCCAGTACCCCCCTGACCCTCTGACCCACAACGCATACCCCATCTTGACAAGACAAACGTAATGTCACACATGCAAAAGTATACGTGTATTATGTATGTACTCAAACAGGCGCAATTGCGCACATACACTCACACACAAGATCGGGTCCCCTGTGTTCACATTGAGGGGTCAGTGGTTATTCTTCAGCACTGGCTCAAAGGTGAGTAATAAAAAAATCTAATACAGTAAATGCACGGGGTCACCATGCATATCAATATATAATACAGAAAGGGGGACAGATGACAAGCCATAAGCCGATGGAAAGCGATTGAATTCTCTGTTTCTCCCTATCTCGCTATCTCTGGATGCATCAATCTGAAGCTGTTGATAATTGAATTAAGAAGGAGACGTGATTAACAAGTTCTTCAAAAAAGCTGGAATTGCCTGCAATCTGACGCCTGGAGACCTTGATGGGCTTCTTTGGAGGCGAAAACTATTTGTGACATCTCCACAGTTCAGCCAGCTGTCTTCATTTTAATTAAAAATCTTTCACGGGTGTAAGAGTTATGGAAGGTACAGCGAGGGCTTCTGGCAGGAGCCTGAATGAAATACCACATAACAAATTGTGTGCGCGAACAGAGTAAGCAACAGCTACATCAATCGGATGTGACGGAGGATGCGATTTCCCAAAAAGGGGGCATACCAAGGCAGCCAATGCAACTTTATTGAAACTATGAAACTTTATATGATATTATGGGGCCTGCTGTAATTAACCTGAGCTCACCGCATTACCCATAACTTTATTGCAGAGCTGTTTGACTTTGTAAGGACTATTATATATGTGTGTTTAATATCTTGTCAAACATCTATTAGATATATTACATCAAATAGAAACAGAACTTTGTTGCTGCCACTAAAAGGTTGTGAACGGTTTTATTATACTGCACTATATATATATATATATATATATATATATATATATATATCTTTTGTCTTTACATAGCTTTATATCTAAAAGCATTTCATTTCTCGTCTCTTTTTTCATCCTGCCATTTGAGAATGTGAGCTTCTATATATTGGTTTTGTACATAGAGAAGATATAAAGGTTGAAATTTCAATTACATTTTTTCCTTTTGGAAGCTTATTTTCTCCGTATTCACATATACCTGTAGGGGTCAGTATACAGGCAATTTATCTGATTAAGTTTGAGCCCTAAAGCTCTTGTTTTGGTCGGCTTCACAGGCCAAACAAGGGGCAATCCCTTTACTGTAATGCTGTGTGAGCTGACACTGTATAATGACGATTGTGTGTGCGTCCAAACATTTTCTGAACAACTGTACATTAACAAAAAACTTTGAATAAACAAAAAATGTTATAGCAATCTTCTGTTGTATCCAAAGAGAAATTTAAAAATGTATCTGGAGAATTCTTTTTTAAAATGGTAAAAATATAATTCTGTATTTGGGACTTATGCCTGGGTGCTCCTTTCTTTGTATTATATTTAAAGAAAAGCAGACACCAGACCAAGACAGATGAGCTCTGCTTACAAGCGTAATCATATGAATAACATTAACACTGGGCACAGTGAGCGTCAGACACATGAGGTTGTTCATCACAAAATTAATTGTCAAATTAGTTCTGATCTCATTGCTTATTATGTCATGTCTGTGTGTGCCAATGAATATAAAAAAAGACGATATGCTACATCTACAATATACGGGCCGTGGCGGTAATTCGAGGCACCTGTGTTTAATGACTATGTATGTGGGGGCCATATTTGCAAATCATTTTAAATACCAATGAATGAGACATAACGGACTGCCCTCGCAATAAGTCTGCTAACAATTACACCTTATCTTACCTCAGATAACATCACCTCCTTCAACAAGTAAGAGAGAGGAAAAACATATCTCAGAATATGTCTGCTCTGCATGAGAATACAGTATAAGAAAGTGATTTTTTATAGTGGGTTATTACCAGCTTTTTATTATGCAAAATAATTTTTACCATCCACAACCGAACTGTTGCAGTTTGTCATCTTTATTCAAGTTCACTCTCCCAAGACCTCCATCACACTCCCTGCTGCTCCTTAATAGACTGAGGTCCTCTCAGTGACACCATAACTCACTCACCCGTCTCTGCTGAGGCTATTGTTCTCTTTTGTTCTCTTTACCAAGAGTCTCCGCCTCACCGCTGTGGCGACGAGGAGTCAAACAATCTGCCATGTATGAGTTTAAGTTTTTTATTTAAGAGTCTTGATTCGCCTTCACTTTGACTCTGTGTCAGCTCAGGCTACCAACTCTAATGCACTTCCACATTTCTGCCTTCACACCAACAAGCAGACATCAGACAAAAGATGCACAAAAGATCAAACACAGGCCTCGGTCATTATAGGGTCCAGTGCAGTGCATGTCATTTATGTGACCCTGGCAGGGCAGTGGAAGGGGAAGTAATGAATTAGAGTGGAGCTTGGAAGGCATTAGAGATTAGGCAGAGGAAAGGGCTCCAGTGAGGAACGACTGGAAGGTCAAGGGTTAGGCATATACCACCAACAGTTGTCAGACAACCTCAGCATGTTTATCAAGCAGAGATCTGCTTATAGTGGAATAGAAAAGGGAAGGAATAGACTGGTTTCTAATGCAGAGTCAAAAGGTGGTCCGAGTATAAATTAAGTTTTTCCTCAAAAGATGCAAGTAATTTGCTTCAAGGTGGCATGCACAGCATGTTGCCAGGGGAAAATGTCTCGGTGAGTTAGCGGACACACAAAAGAAAATCATATAATATTAAGAGAGATTTAATGCTAGACTGGGTAAACCCAACCTGATCAACCAGCGATTTGATTTTGCCCTGCAGCTCAGGCTGGAAACCTGTACTTTTATTTATCCTGCTTCCATTACAAATTTGCGGGAACCAATCACAAACTGGCTTATCCACCTGGCGCGCTATTGGCGGGTTTAACACGATGACGATAGAGAAGCGACCAAGCAGCTTTTTGTTTACATTCAACAAGCCGGCCACCGAAGCGCAGCAACCCGTTGATGCTGCTGTCGCTGCTACGTCACCCGGATCGTTGGTCTGATTGGTTGAAGGACTATCCAATTGCGTACAGTCATTTGAACTATGCCCATTGATCACGCCTCTTGTGCAGAGAAAATACAGAGCAGACTCCCCAGACTAATGTTCAATCTTAAAAGATTGAGCTTGGTCTGGTGATAGCCAGACTAATTTAATGCCAGATGATGCAGATTTCGAAATAAATAGCTTGTCAAATTCCAAGTCACCCCGCTGAATAAAAGGTGACTCATGAATACTTGAAGTAAAACAACACAGACACAGAGTTTTGGAAATTAATTTCTCCTTTTTATAAGGGAAGAAATTACTGTCAGATAAAGTACATATGTCAAAAAGATGACAATAGAAAAAAGTCTGTCTTTGTTTTTACATAGCTCCTGCCAAGTAGAATTTTTGGGGGTAAGTAAATACAGATATAAATTACATTTTTTAAGTTAACATTTTGCACTAGGATTACAGTAACCAAATATACTACATTAAGTAACTTTGTAGTGCACCTAGTGACAGGCATTTTTTTCTCATGTGAAAATCCAGCTGTAACTAGCTCCTCCTTTCAAACTAAATAAATGCGAGATTCATTGCTTTGTGCATCTGATCCTTCCCCTTTTGCATGTAAAGAAGCACTCTCAGGATCCTGACGAGGTATAAATTGTGCAATACTCTGTGAGAAAGACCTCATTCTCCCTCCCTGCCTGCCCCCATAGGTGCGATAAGTAAAGCATCCCCGTAAATCTGGGATCATCAAAGAAGTTCTGCTTTCAGGCATCGTGACAACAGACTCTGATCTGAGAGACAGAGGGGTCAGGAGCGTGGGCCGTCCTGACTCACACAGCGGCCGTCAATAATAAGCAAACCGACCGTCCAGCACTGGGTTCTTCTGACACATCATCTTGTTATTCTTACAGTGAAACATTACACAGAGTACAGCCATCTGACAAAGTCGTAAATGAATGAACGGCCTCAGACGTGGGAATCTGAGTAACCTCCTGCTGCTATGACGATAACTGATGACATGTGTTTACTGTTAATCACTAGATATATCATTTTCTGACAGTTGTTTAGTGTTTTTTAAATAAAAAATCAAGTCCTGTGACTGTGAGATCACATACTGTGTGGTATACCTTGGTGTCTGTAATGACTGTGGAATGGAAACTTGAGCTCCTCTTGTTTTTCCCTCCACACACAACAAACCTTTAAAGGGGATATCGATGACACATGGAAACAGTTTTTTAAATAGTATTTTACTGTATAAATGCACTTAATAAGTTTGGAGCAGCTACAGGTTTCCTTGATGACATTTGAAGAACTGTACATTGGCAATGTCACATTTCTTCTGTTATCCAAATTATTATTTTTTTAAGGACATTTCTGAGGTATAAGAAAAGCAAGCGAGTCAGATGTTGGCTTTTCATTACATTTATAATTTAGCCTCCATGACAAATAACTTGTGACAAACGAAACAAAAATCAAAGTTTTCTAAACAGAGGAAGAAAGGCAGAAAAGATAACACCATGTATCACTGACCAATCTGATTATAATGCTAATTGACAATGGGTCTGAGCCAAGTCGGGCTTTGTGACTAAAACAACGAAAAAATATGAACACAGCCAGTGTAGATCTACCACAAGATGATACGACTTCTTGCTTGTACAAATAATAAAACGCTGGACATTTCTATTGATTGATTTTAAGATCAGCCTGTCTCAGTCCATGACAATTTTTGGAAAAACTGGTCCAAATTGTGGCCTGCATTGCGCGAGAGAAGCATGAATGGTGTCACTTCTCTCCAAAGCCCGGCTGTGCAGCAATGGCTAATGTCAATTAAACAGAGTGGCTTAGTGACTGTGACCTAAAGATGATCGCTGGTGTCAGCTGCTGGCCAAGGTCATGCCACAGTGTTAACACGATTTGATCCTCTGAGCTATCCCTTGCACTTTCCTCAAGGCCCCCTGTTTATTCTTTTTTTGTCCCGTCTCTCATAACAATATTTCACTGTCAGGTTTTTGTTGCTCTTGGTTTTTACTATATACTTTCTCTCTCCTCCTTGCCCTTTACATCCCTCTTTGTCTCCCCCTCTCCCGCCTCCGTCTACAGGATTGTTTTAATCAACAAGATGCCGGAAGATGACATTCATTGTCTCACCCGTTCCACTTTGTTCCGTTGCAGATAAATGTTCTGCATGTTCTGATTTGTGGCTTGCTGTCTCTCCTCTATAAGCACGGACATAAAAAGTTAATTTATCACCCCGGCCACTTCATGTTCAATGAATGTAGTTAAATACTCATTTAAATATGTTCTCTGGTATAACAAGAGTACAGGGACCAACCCCAATGTCAGTGTGTGTGCCAAAGAACAATGTTAACGTAACATCTCGCACTAATGTTTGATGGAAGATTAAATACAAGAAAATCTTTCAAGCGCCAAAAAAATGTGGCTAAATGCTTCTCTCGAGAAGGATTTAAAATCATAGTACACACCACTGTTTTATTATATGTGCTTGTGCGCTATTTGAACTACAAAGTTATGCTACAAAGCATTACAAAAGCATGTGAATACCTATCAACGGCAATTATTTTGAACAGAAATGAATATGTTTAACCTTATCAGTAAGGCTGTCAGTGTTTCAGTAAATCACAATAGACAGCACTGCACCTGCAGTCACTGATCCACCAGCACAAACCCATTGATTTTCATCAGTCGTACAAACAGCCATACATCCATCTCTGGTAAGTGATGCTTAGATCATCACTCAGGCTCAGTAAAAATGATTACTCAGCTCAATGAAGACATTTATGAGAAAATACAAACACATTTCCTAATAAAGCAGTGGTCTGACAAACAGGCAGGCATACATATGTGGAACCCCTTACAGACACACACACAAAAACACACACACACACACACACACACACACACACACACACACACACACACACACACACACACACACACACACACACACACACACACACTTTCATTACAAACAAACACATTCATTGTTGCAGCACTTTCACATACTGCATGTGCTCATACACACAAACACACTTTGCATTATAAACACAAACCAGTAAACAGAGAGGCAGTTAGACAAATGGACACATATGTCTACAAGCCCTTAAGGTTGAGTGACATGCACACACACACACACACACACACACACACACACACACACACACACACACACACACACACACACACACACACACACACACACACATATTCAGTATTATAAAGGCTCTTTGCCTCACAAATATACAGTATATACTAAAGCTTATAATAGAGTAATATACACACAGGAACATCAAACACACACATACGCCGTCTTTTGTTGGTCAGAGGGGGAAAGCAGCATCAGTATTATCTTCATCATCATCAGTAGCAGCAGCATTAGACGCATCGCCAGGCTGTGCAGGTGTCACTCAATCACTCACACACACACACACACACACACACACTTTCATTACAAACAAATATATTCAGTCACTTTCACATACTGCATGTGGCACATGCTCATACACACAAACACACTTTGCATTACAAACATAAACCAGTAAACAGAGAGGCAGTTAGTCAAATGGACACCTATGTCTACAAGCCCTTAAAGCTGAGTGACATGCAACACACACACACACACACACACACACACACACACACACACACACACACACACACACACACACACACACACACACACACACACACACACACACACATTGTATTAAGTATTATAAAGGCTCTTTGTCTCACAAAAATACAGTATATACTAAAACATTTTTTTTGATTGTTTAACCACATTAGGCACAACTGGAGCCCCATGTGTAACTACAGTCTGCATTATATATATATATATATATATATATATATATATATATATATATATATATATATATATATATATATATATATATATATATATATATAATATATAATATATATATATATTCTTTCAGTTGAAATTGCAATCAGCAGTGTTTGAAATGCCCCAGACTGAAATCCCTTCTGTTTTGAATGTGTGGTTAACAGTTTTGACAGCAGTGTGTTAGCATTTGAACAGTGCTGTGAATCCACAGTGTTGTGTAGGTTGTGGCCATAGACAGTAAACTAAATGGACAATGTGACGCCGTACATTTCCACGGAGACGAGTGAAGTCTGTTAGAAGCACTTTTCCTGTGAAGGCTGAGCGTTACTGCGCAGCCTCCAACTGAGCTTGAAGATGTAAATGTGACGTGAGCAACCTGTCTGAAAGTTGTAAGTCTACTGCAGAGAAACGGAGAGCATAGGTATATGTAAGGAGATAACATAGGCACAGGCTAATTATTGCTAACTATAATGCTAGTTAACATTAGTAATTAAACTTAAACAGCTAATGTAAGTCGAAACTGCCTGCGAGCTTCTCCTGTACTTTACGTTAATTCCTCTACTATGCGACAGTAAGTCACTTGGTTATGACACAATCGTTAGCCTATTTTTACAAAAATGTCTGCTACGGAGCCATAACTTGAGATAACAGGTAATGGAGCCTTTTATACATTGTCTTGTTTCTTTAGGAATAAACAATAGACAAATAGAGTCTTTACAGTTTTTTTCGATTGCTAAACGACAGTGGGCACAACTGGAGTCACACGTGCAAAACGCTAACTACAGTCTGCACAGCAGCAGTTCATGTGGACCAAACTCTAGTTCGTTTTTCATTGCTTGAAGACAGTTTTCAAAACTCTACACACTTATCCCATGCCTTTACCACAACGTGCACAACACTGTAGATTTACAGCACTTTGTTCAAATGCTAACACCCTGCTGTCAAAACTGTTAACCACACATTCAAAACAGAATAGATTTCATTCTGGTGCCTATCAAACACTGCTGATTTCAATTTTAGCTGAAAGCCTAAGCAGGTGTCTTGTTTTAGACTAGTTAGTGAACATATATGGTATTTATACAGAGAAAGCTCAGAAAGCCTTTTTTTGTATACAAACATCAAATAAGAATGAAACAAACACTGTACCGTTTGAGAGATACAAGTAAAAGAGCAGAGATACCAATATGTCCAGGTAAGATGTCTAAGGTTATGTACACAGCTATAAAAAAAGTGAAAAACACTATATCTTTACAATAGTAAAACTGCATTCTTACTGTTTTTCAGAAAGTAATGGAGGTGAAAGCAATAGAAACACCACATTCATTTTTATTTAGAGATGATGCAGACATCCAATGTGATGAAGAAAACTTGCCACATGATGCTGGAGAGAGGCAGGATTAGTCACACTATTCTTTGGTACTGTTACGTATGTACCTTTAGTTTTTTTTCCCCAGTAATTCCATAAATTACTAGAGACAAAATACTTTAATGAAGAAAACTGCTGATTTTCATTCCTTCTTGTTTACCTTATGTAAAAATCGGTAGGCTATACAATCTATATTTTTTTCCTTAAATAAACTGTTGAGTAGTGTCAAGTCACTCAAATTGTTCAAACTGTAAAGATGAAAAAGTTTGTAATTTCTGTATTGGTGTTTGACGCTAGTGTTTTTACCCTCAGTGTGTTCTGAGTGACAGTGTGTGTTATCTCAGTGAGGATTGTTCATAGTGTTTGGCTGCACTGAGCCTGTTTTCAGACGTGTGTTAAGAGTTGTGTTGCTTTGAATGAGTTTTGCAGGTGATGTGAACTGTTTAGCTCAGGTGACTCCTGGTAGTGCAGACTGTAGTTTGAGTTTTGCACATGTGACTCCAGTTGTTCCCACTGTCGTTTAGCAATCGGAAAAAACTGTAAACGCTTCAGATGTAAAGTTATTCGCTGTCAAAGTGGGGCCAAAATGAATGGCAGTCAATGGGATGCTAACGGCGGGTGATGGCTTGATAGCATCAAAATGGCTCCATAGGAGGTACGCTTTGTGGACGCTCGCTTACCCCCTTGGTTGTGGTTAAAGCCATGGGGTGTAGAGTTTTGAAAACTGTGTTCAAGCAATGAAGAATGTGCTAGAGTTTGGTTCACATGAACTGCTGCTGTACAGACCGTAGTCAGAGTTTTACACATGTAGCTCCAGTTGTCCCCATTGTCATCTAGCAATCGAAAAAAAACTTTAATACAATAATACACACAGGAACATCAAACACACACATATGCCGTCCTTTGTTGGTCAGAGGGGGGAAAGCAGCATCAGTATTATCTTCATCATCATCAGTAGCAGCAGCATTAGATGCATCACCAGGCTGTGCAGGTCTCACTCAGATGATGTGATTATCTGCTCCACTGGCTACTGTCTCTTGGCTGGTTGGCTGGCTGGAACACATTAGCGACCAGGATGTTTCTGCCTGGCAGAGCCACCACCCCTAGCCGTGTGTGTGTGTGTGTGTGTGTGTGTGTGTGTGTGTGTGTGTGTGTGTGTGTGTGTGTGTCTATAAATGGTTGCACTGGCTGGCTAAAACGCATTAACAACCTGGATTTTTCTGCCTGGCCGGGCCAGTGCTCAAGAGCGCTACATTTCTGCTGTGTGGAGGGAGAATATGTTACATAGCAGAGTGGAGTTTTGGATGTTAGGGTTGTCTGGGTAAGAAGATGACTTTAGGTCACAATTACATTTGGGCATGTCATGATGGGTTATGATGTAGTGAAAGAAAGAAATCAACTGAAGGTCCTCACGTGTCAGTACTATAAACACGCATGTTTATGCGTATGCATGTATACAATGCCTATGAGATGGCCCCCTGTGGACAAAGCAACTGCACCAATATTCTTTCAGTCAGTGAGGCAGTGAAATGATACAGAGATCAGTCAGACGTAATGGGCTGAGGCCTGCCGGAGCTCCCTGCTGGCCCAGCAGAGGCTCGCTCCCACATGCAGCAGCACTGTACAAACAGCCTTCAACACACCTGCATGCTTCACTGAAGCCACCATACGTGTGAATATCTCAGCCAAAGCTCACTAAACATGAATACCCTACTGAAATGATGATGAAGGCTGCATGGCCTAAGAGTCTAAGATTAGTGGTTCATGATGCAACCACTGATAGGCATGTCTGGAAAATCTTTGTGCTAAATTTGAAGTCGTGCACTTTTATTAATGTATCTGACAGTTGTTTCATTGGTCAGAAACCAATTAAAATAGTTATTGTAATGAGTTTGTATTGTAAATGTTTTGGATGCAATGGGAATATCTAATTTTTTATTGTGCATTTCATTACATATGTAAATAAAAGTCCTTTGTTAGTTGTATTTTAATGCCAATTGCCCAGTTTAACAAATGAAATACACTTGTGCAGTATTGCTTCTGATGTTTCTATAGTATTACATTAACTTTGTCAGGGATTACTTGACAGATTGTTTGCAATGTCAGACATTATAAATGAAGCACTTGTTTTCAGATATATTCAACAGAGCCTTGTTGGGCGTCCCCCGGCTACAGCCCCGAATGTTTTATGAATAACCCCGGATCTCTCGATCTCTCGATCTCTCGATCTCTCGATCTCTCGATCTCTTATTTAATTTTTAAATTTTTTTACAAAAACAAGTATAATATAAATTTTTAAAAAGCCCCAGAATGTCACATGCAAATTAAGAAAACAATAATTTTCCAAGGCACTCGCAGTTCTTAAATTTATTTTTTTGTAGAACTCATGGTAGAACTGTAACTTTGTCCAGTTTATTTTTCCGAGGAAAGCTGTGAAAGAGGAGGAATCCAGGAATCTACTTTCGGAGGAATCCTAGCCAAATCAGTCAAATACATTGATGCATTGATCAACACACTACTAATTATTTAGTTTGACGTTCCTTTGACGTGACGTTTCCAGTCTATGGTTCAGACTCAAACAAACGGAGCTCTGAAGCAGACCTGTGCGTCGCTTAGTGTCCACTCTTCTTGAAAATTGATTTAGTGTGCATGTGGGTAAGGGGCTTGGAAAGGATAGCAAGAAAGAGATTGAACGTGAGAGGGAAAGACAAAACAGCAAGAGAAAGCAAGTGGTGGGGATAAAGGATGAAAAGGAAGGCGTTAAAAGGTCGATATTGGTTGCTGCATATGTGAACCCAGCAGCCACGTTAGCCAACTCACTGTGAATGAGCGCTTTGTTAGCGTCTGCAGGCAATTTTATGCCAGTCAATGGGTTCTGGATGGCCGTCACTTAACCATTTTCACGCCTCTTACTGTGGCCGTTGCTCAGCTGCTGCTGATGCCAACACAGTCGTCACCTTTCTCTCTCCTCCCATCAACTGCTTCCACTCTACAGACCCCTAGACTGTTAAATGTATGGCATGGTCTCTCGCGGAGGCCTTGCACTGCCACGGGTCTGTCAACAGATTGCCAAGAAACCCGTTGCCTAAGGTGCAAAGTCCACACTCGTCTTTTTTTCTATTTAAGTTCCTTCACACAGCTCCTTGACTTTGCTAAATCGCCTCCAGCCTTTGGTATCCACAGCATAACCGCATGTAAGAGCATACACAGCATACACAGACCAACACACAAACGACACAATAGAGCCCTCTATTCCTGTCCTTCCAGTACATCTTCTTGCAGATACCAAACCACCCTGTACTCTGGGATCTAGAACGTGTCTGACAGCAGATGGTATAAATTATTTGCTGGAGTTTCATCCAACGCTTCTTGACATCTTTTTTTTTCAGCTTGAAATATTTATGGGGCCAGTGCAAGTCAGCACAGACGGGCACCTCTCTGTGCTGCTGTTGTGTATTTGTGAGGAAATGAAGGCAGACCACAAACACGAGGGAGTGGATCTCTCTGCTAGAGGAGTCCTGACTGCTCTCTCATGTGTTATCAGCACTGACGTGTCGGCTATGGTTATGTTAGGTGTCAGATAGGTTTAGATCAGGCCATGACGAGAAGCCCTCCACGCACACAAATGGTAAGAGATAGGCCGTGTCATTGTGCTGCAGTCTGCCAAGGCCCATATCATCTCTGCTGCAGGATGAAACCTTGTATCTCCGTTTCGTATCTCCAAAAGCGTGGTTTCAAAGAGATTAGAGCATTTTGACTTTCTTGCAAACTGCTTTGAATTTTAGTTTAGTTTTGAATTATGGCATTAGCTCTGTTGGAAACTGTATTTTATACAGTAGCCTATATTACTGCGGCAAAAAAATTATATTACACGCTGAAATTACAGCTATTAGTATTATTCAATGACACATTATCTCATGACATTTTGATATCACTTATATTAACTGTAAGTGATATCTGGGGATTCTTCTTTAATTATTATTATATAATAATATAAATTATTATATATTCTTATTCATATATTATTAATTCTTCATTAATGCTTCGAGGGTGGACAAGGCTTGAGTTATAGAACATATTGTGAATTGGAGAGCACATTTAATTGTAATCTAGTTCAAAGGTATTCATTAATCATTTAAAATGAACTGCCAAGTTAAAACCATGCTTCGCTATCATACCCATGTTTACACTAGTATTTGGATTTGACCATAATGTGTGTATATACTGTATATCCTCTCACTCCTCTGCTCAGATCTGTATATCCTCTCACTCCTCTGCTCAGATCTGTATATCCTCTCACTCCTCTGCTCAGATACTTGTCTTTCTGGCTACGGCCCTTGCAGCTCTTCACTCGGGCAATACATTTTCTGGCATTGTATCAATTTACAGGCCACTAATTTACCATTGTTACAGCTCATTAGCCTGAAATGTATCATTAACCTCAAACTAAAGATGCAGTAAAGAGCAATAAATACAGATAAGTGAGGAGAATTTGCAGTGAATAACTTGATTGTTGAAATTGCTCATTTGTTTCCCTGTCAAGAAACAGTGAGATAATACTGACTGGTAAAGCTTGATATCTATTTATAACAAGCTAATAATAAGGTTTTAAGTGCGTTTTTGTTTCATCAGCAACCTTTTAAACAATATTTGAGACAAGCATGTATATGTTAAAGGTGTTATGGAGGCTAGCTGTCTGAGCAGCGTGTGTTTAGTTTTGAAACACTTATCCTCCTGTTGACAGATGAGACTAGAGTTTTTCCATGACAACCCCAGACTCAGGCCACCTAACAATAGCTCCGCCAGGCCCATGTCTGCTAACGGGCTACAGCAGGACTTAATGAGGACAGGGAGAGACAGGGTTCCTTCAGCACCATGACTGTTGTCGCTATACAGGGAAAATCTACACTGAAATGGAATATTTTGTTTTGGTTTTCAGTAGTTGAACCTCCAGTTGTATACATGCACGGACCTCTAAAAAAAACTGTCCCTCTGTTTGCAGGACAAATGTGCGGTTAGTAGTGTGACAGTTTTTGACACCTGCTGAAATTCACTGTATGATTTTACAGCGCTATGTATATTCAGCACATGCTCACTTCCAACTCGTCACATACAGATGCTTGGCCAGGACTCCTTGGCGTCACGTTTTGAACTCTCTGGGTATCCCTTCGTCGTAGCCCGGTGCATCTCATTCAGACGCTAAAGGGTGCCTTGTGTGTCAGTATCAGACACTGAGGGCCACTGACCAAGCTGCCGTATTTGACAAGTTGGAAGTGTGAATGGGTTGGAATATCAATTGGAGATTTTTGCTAATTGTTATAAGTGGATTTTGTTTGGGTGGCAGTTTGAAGACCTACATTGGTGGGCTGCCCCCGTTGCCCTCTTTCCCGCTCAAACCCGCCAGCCTTGGTTTTTTATCCTTCCTAAAAAGGCCAACCTTTGTCCCACCTGGGAGCCAGACCCCTTATCAAGTGTTTCTTCTTAAAAACCATTTTTCTCATTACCAATGGGAGCCAGATCATACATCTCAATGTTGCTTGTTTTGTTTTAACCCTGTAGATTCTCCTCTGTCTGCCACAATGCTGCTTGTGTTACACCAGAGCATTTAGTTAAAAAAAGCAGTGGGTGTTCTCAACTCACTCATCCCAGAGGTGTAACAACCATTTATACTGATTCAGTTTTAAATGTATACATTGATATTACTTTCAACTGCATAGATAATAAAAAAAGAGCTAGAAGAAAACATACAAAAAAATTATTGACAATGTTAAAACTTATGATTCCGATTAATGTGACAGTGTAATGTTGTAGCTGATGTGATGTGATGTGAACCCACCCCAGTTGGATTACTAGCAAATAATTATCAAACTGTATCGTAACCCGTGTAACCTTTCAATTAAACGATTATATTAATGCTCCCACCCCTATATCACATGAGTCATTGTGTATGTGTTTGTAAAAGCTTTTAAATTAAATAATATTACCTTATTATACCGATAAAAGTCAGTTAAATTTCATACTCCTGGATGCCAGACCTTCCCACCAGAATTTAAATGCAGCATAAGAGTTGTGGCAAAATAAGGGTTGAAAAAGTTCCTATTTTTGGCTTTCTTGCCAAAGTAATCTCTACTGGCCAGGGTGAGCTTTAAAATTCTGTGGATATACTGCAGGATATTTGCCAAGAACATCTTTACTTAATAGAGTTCGTAATTGATATTTGTATTGTGTAATTTAGAAAAGTTGTCTTAAATAGACAGCAAATGAGCTGTTTTTTTTAAAACAGTGATGGGTCACAAAATGTTAGTATCTAGGATTATAAGGATGTCGAGCTCATGGATTAGAACTACACAGATTAAACATAAGCAATAACCGAATATGTAATTATGTTTGGGGCATTCAGTTATACTACATTTAATGACACGTGACTAACTTTAATGTTTATAGTATGTCAATGCAATCTTACCTAATTACTTACTGTATATATTTGCACTGACTTTGCTAGATTCGTCTTTGATATTTTCACTGAATAGCAGTTAATCTTAAATTAGTCTTTTACATTTCAATTCAACTGTCTCTTCCCTCATCCTTACTCTAATTACTGAGCAGGCGACCTCAATTTCCTGCCCTGAATGTTAGTGAAGATTCCCTATATTTCAAGTATTACACATAGAAACATGGTCATTGGAATTTTACCTGAGTGAACAAGGCAAAAAAGGCGGTTTATCACTAACATTACACAGTAGTTGCCATTGGGCTGCGTAGCCTTTGTTGTGAGTAAGAGAAAGATGGAGAGTGTAGTGGAGAGAATGACAGATGACAACAGTGAGAGAAAAAGAAAAAAGAGATAAGGATGGAGACAGAGGGAGGGTGAGAGCGAGAGTTGTAGAGAGCAGGCAGGTTGGAGTTGGAGTGGGCTGGCCGGGCCCCAGCAGAGCCATCGATCCAGGCTGGCGTTACATCAGAGACAGGAAACCTGAGCTGCATGCTTCATCACCTTCCCCACGGAGTCCTCCCTCTCTCCTCTCTTCTAAATCGTTCCCCACAACTATCTTCTCTCCTCAGCTCTCCTGCACAGTAGTATTCTCCTCTCCTCTGATCCAGGGCTTGCCAGCCTCTCCTACAAGGTTTTCTTCAATTTATCATTCTATGGCCGAGGCTGGCTGGCGCTAAGTGCACACAGCCGTCCATTCACAACCACTCATTCGTTATACCCGCTGTGCATGTGTGTGTGTGTGCACTTGTGGCTTTCAGTGTGTGAACATGTGTGCACATCAGTGTGTATATTATGCACTACCTGTCTTGGCTGTCCGTTTAAGCTATTGTTTTGAATGGGGGTGGGGGTGTGGGGGGGCATTATGGAGGCCAGTGCCATGCGACTTGGGGATAACAAGGTTAGGTTATCGAATTTGTTTAGGCGTCACAGTCTCCTGTGGGAGTCGGCTCAACCCCCACACACCACTACCTCAACCCTCATCTCTCACCCCGCTCAGGCTAAAATATCTCAGCAGGCCAGTGTTAGGGGTCTGCAGTGTAGCAGCTTGGGTGTTTGCTTATATATGTTTCATGACACTATAAGACTCCATTTACTATACAGTTTAAGAGATGTTATCATTTACGCTCTGTAATTAGCCACAGCAAACAGTTATGGACTAAAGCAGTCTGTGCCACTACAGAGTGTCTTAAGTTTCACTTCTGAGTCCATGAGTCTAGCAATAGTGACTGTTTTGAAGGTAATTTTAAAATCAGGTCTAAACATGACACTGTTAAAGTGCTTGGTAGTTCTTCCTGTTTTCCAGTGGCAGTAGCTCTTTATTTTCTGCTCTTTTAACAGTGGAGTTTGGATACAGCACTGCATCATTAAACAACATTAAATTAAACATTCAATTATGAGTGAAAATCCAGAAGAACTCATGTGAAGGAAATGGAAAGTCACTGTCTATAAGATTCGCAGTCCAAAAAATAATTTCAGTGAGTTTTATTGAAACGAATGCTTTAGAACTATTTTATCAATGAAATCAACCTTGTCAATTTTCAATAGCAAATACATTTTGAAGGAAACACAATGCTGCCCAAATGACCAGATTATCAATATAATGAGGACATGTTGTTATTTAACATCTGTCACAACATGTTCCTGATGATACTGAGCATACCTGTAAAATGTTCGCTCAATGGCGTTTTTAGCCCCCAACATCTCCTTCCAGGCAGCGCTGCAACTGTTGACTTCAAGGCACCTAACCCTAACCTTAACCCTAACTCTAACCTTTAACCCCCCCTGCATGCCTTCTTTTCCTTTCCTTGTTTTTATTTATTTTTTCTATTTTTATGACCTTTGTATTAATTTTAATTGTTAAAATATGTCTATATATGTCTTTTAGTATGCTTTTTAGATTATATTATTCCTTCCTCTTTTCCGGGGTTTAATTTTTACCTGCAGAGGGGGTTCTACCTAAGATTTTAAATGATTATTTTTCCCATTGTTTTAAATAAATATTTCAAGCCTTTGTTTTACCTTTTGTACATTTTTTTTCCTGCCTTATTTATATTTGAATAATTTTATTGTACTTTTATCTTCCTTGCTAAATATTTATTATGATTATACAACGGGAATTACTTACTTTGTTTATTAACAGTGTGATGTTATTCAATGATGTATTTTTAACTTTGCATGTTTATGGCACTTTTTACTTATGAAGCACTTTCTTTTAAAAACACTTACTTTTACTAATATTAAATGGTGTATGTTTATATATTCTTTTAAAACTCAAGGGTAAGTAATTCTGACAGTATTTTAGATCTTTTAAATGTGTTTAATTTAATTAAATCACTATCCTTTTACGTATTTATTTTGAAGCTGATTAATATAGATTCTTTTTAAATATTGGGACAGAATTTATTTTAGTATTATGATACCGGGCTACTTATTTAAATAATTCTATATATATATTTGATTTATTTTATAAATGCCTACGGGAGAGATGCCAGGGCTTGTGTGGAGGTAACCTTTTATTTAATTTGCTGCTGTCTGTCCTGTCCGGTGGTCCTTTTAACTGACTTTTAATTTCTGGTACTCTTTTAAACCATTTTTACTTAACCGAACATGTTTTTTTTTAAAGAGTTTCTTTAAGTGTTTTTATTTACACAATATATATCCCCTTGTGCCGGTGCCCCTCGTAACGCCTATCCCAGGCGTTACGTTTTAACCCAAAAACCTAACCATAACCATAACCATAACCATAACCATAACCATAACCATAACCATTGCCTAATCCTAGTGCCTTCCAGGCAGCGCTGCCTGGAAGGAGATGTTGGGGGCTTAAAACACCGATGAACTAAATGTTCACAGATGTGTTGAACCTGTTTTCCCTAAAATATGCGCTCCTAGTGACTTAAAGCTATAGTGTGTAGATTCTGTCGCCCCCATGAGGCATTCTAAGTAATGACAACAACAGTGTCGGCGCATCCACATGACGCAAGCCTTCAGTGATCATGCCACCCCCATCCCTCCTCCCCGCAGTTGCTAATAGCGTTTAACCGTCAAATCAAGGAGGACATAGAGGATAAAAAAAACAAAAAAAAAACATGATGGTCTCTTCAGAAGAGGTAATTATTTTGTAATTTGTATGTCCTCTTTGTCTCCAATGCTGAAGGCTGATGTTGTCCTTTCTCAGCGGTGACGTAAAACACATCACTCGAGCTTCGTCGCGTGAACGTCGCCGGACTACACCATTTTGTAAACATCCACTGAGAAATACAGAGAGAGTTTTGTCGAGCTGATAGCCTTAATTAGCTTTGTATCTACTAATGTAGCAATGGCTTGAATGTAGAGGACGTTCATTAATATAAAATAGTTGCACACTATAGCTTTAAGCATTATTCACCTTTTATGGCAATGTTTAGGCATCACAGCATTCCTGCGATTTGTATACGCCAGATGGTTTGCTAACACAGAAGCATCTAAGGAGCCATCATTGGAAAGTGTTTGGGAAAAGGCAGGCAATTTCAAAAACACCTGCCAGGTGATTGGATGAACCATCTGTCTATCACTTCTAAAAAAAAATCATTGTTTTGAAGAACAATCGCGGCTGTCACACACACCTAAACCACGCCCGTAGCTGCAAGTAGCTCCTCACAGGACGCTCATTGGTGCGAGAACATCGCGAGAATCCAACTACCGTGCAAGGTGATCTAGCGCCACCAGCAGATTTGTTTTTTCACTTATCCTGTGAAATGTCTGAACATCTGCTGGATGCATTGGCTCACAATTTGTTACAGATATACTATGTTACGATCTATGTTACTGGCATTGACTACGTTTACATGCAGCCAATAACCCGTTCAAAAACCGGAATATTAGCAATAACCCGGTCGCGCACAGCCATGTAAACACCGGCAAAAACCCGAATATGCTCATATTCCGGTTTTTAAAAACCCAAAAATGATCCCTGGGTTACCCCTTTTCTAACACGAAATTTTGGTCATGTAAACGCGTATCGGCCTATCCCCATCAAAAGGAACATTGATTTGTGTTCTGCGCATGTTCTATTTGCAAGGAATCTTGGTCTTTTGAGTAGAGGAACTTTTTGTATGTGCCAGAAAACCTGCGCGCAGTATACCAGAAGTAAACAAGAAGTAGAGGTAAACATGGCGAGACGCAGCACAGCACCACACTTTTGGAGCGAGGAGGAAACCAATTTCTTCATTAGTGTGGTGAAAACCATGAATATAATGTCTTTTGTTGACGGCAGAAAGTACCGACATAGTGAGATTTATAAGAAGGTGACCGAAAAGTTACGCAAAGCAGGGTTTGTCCGTACATCCAGACGCTAACCGTGCGTCGCCGTTTACATCGGGATATTGCCAATTGATTACAAATGCCATGTATACAGGAGTAACTCTCTCTGCTCACGCATGTAAACGGGTTATTCCGAATGTTTCAGAAACCTGAATAGTGACCTTAACCCGACCATAACCCGAAAATTGACAGCTTGTAAACGTAGTCACTGATAATCCCCTTGACTTTTCCTTCAGTGCCATAATGTGCTTGACATTTAGATTTTTTATTAAAATATCTAAACATTTGAATGGATTGTTGTTAAATCTGGTAGACAAATGTATGGTCCCAAGAAGGTGAATTGTAAGAAATTTGACCTCCTGACTTTTGATCTAGCGCCCATCATGTGTTCAAAATTTCATTTTGTCCAGTATGTTGGTTTATGACTAAATACCTACAAAACTCATGACATTCCTATCAGCCTCAGCTATACTTTGTGTTTCTGGCTAATTTGCAAACATTTGCATGCTAACATACTAAATTATAATGGTAATCATGGTAAACATCATCATCATTGTAAGTTAAAGTACAGCCTCACATAGCATGGCAGTAGACTCTTAGTATTGGTAATCTTTTTCAATCTCAGCCCTGATATACTGTAAATGTGTTGCATTAGTCTACAATGGAGCTAAATATAAGTTCTTCATTTAAATGTCCTGGGAAACCCCTACCCAGATTTGTTCTTGAGTCCCATACCATCTTTTAGACCACACATTCTGCACAACACACACTGTGTGATACTCTCAGCTTTCACTGGGAGACATGAGCCTAATGAACAACCCAAACAGGACAAACACACTTTTTCTCCTTTCTCATTCCATATTGATTTATTCTGTTGATATCATACTCCCTCTCTCTCTCTCTCTCTCTCTCTCTCTCTCTCTCTCTCTCTCTCTCACATGCAAACACACGCATGCACACACACACACACACACACACACCCACACACACTGCTTTATACTGTCCCTACTGACACATCAACCCCCATCAAGTCTATCTAAAAGTTTAACAGCATTAACTGAGACCAATCCTCCCTGCCTTCTTTTTCATATCCTCATCCCGTCCTGTTCGTCTGTCCAGATCAATGCTGATGGAATTCCCATGAGACTGGTGGAAGAAAAAAATATAACTTTTTCAATGAATAATACCTTCTCTAATACCTGCTCTGCAGATTGACGTCAGTGTGTCTGTGTTTGTCTGGGGGAGGGGGCATTAACCAAAGCCTCATTGTTTTTGTGTCATAATGGCAATTGCATTTTGATATTATAACCATGTAGTCTTGATTAGGTGTTATTTTTTCACTCAGGCCTGTTGCACTAAAATCTGCATAAATGCTTAATCAAGAATTGGAGGTAAACCAGAGTGAAGCAGCTACAATACAATACAGAGTGAGAATGTAATGGATTCATGGAGGCAGACTTCTGAGGGCAGTTGAGAGCAGAGCCTCAATGAAATCTTACCCAATAAGCCAGTTTGGCTGTTATCATGGCTAATTCGACTATTTTGAAAGGGCATTAGCCTGTCCTTTTTACATGCATGACTAGTTGGTGCATTTGGCCCCTCGAATGAATTTTTCAACATCAAAGGTAGATTCTGGAGCTCGCTAAAGAAAGAAAAAAATGCAGACACTAACAGAAAATGAAAGCCCAGGCTTTAGTGTCTGGGTAAACAGATTTCTGGGATATAAATAATGTAACAACCAGAATAGAAGAGATCCGTAAGTAGCTCTGAGAAGAAGAGGATACGGCTACATCTCCTGCTGATGGCAAGTAGTAGAAAATAAATTCTGTCCTGTTACATGGGCCATGGCACAAAGGGTCTCTTCTTTGCTACATCATCATTATTATTATCATCATAAATCATGAATGGCATGCAATTATTTTAAACGATAAGGTCCTGCATGGATAATATATATTTCTGTTATTGTCAACAAATTCAATTGAAAGACCAAAACCAGCAGTGTCCATCTCACAATACTTGCTATTAATTAATACTACGAGGTCCCCTGCATGTTGCCTTTCAAAACAAGTTATGAATATATACTTTCATTAAGAGGTTCCATCATTTTCCAAAACAGCTAGACACTGTAGTTTATAGCAAACTTTACCTTAACAGAAGAGAATAGTGCATTTGTTGAGGACTACATTCAGCCCCGAATTTGGTGCTCTAATTTGTGTTTATGGCATTAGCACTGTGTCACCCAGAGCAACAGTAGCCATATTTCCATAAACATATTTTTATGCGCATTGTGAAGCATTGCATTAGAAAGCTTTATGGAAAATGGCAATTCATTAAATCCTTAATTGTTGTACCCTCGCTTGTGTTGTTTTTTGTCTTTTTCGAAAAAGAGTTGATACGCGAAATGGGAAATGGGAACGCCTTAGCCGAAGTTCTGATTTAGCGTCGCTGTCTTCATGCATTAGAATCATTGCAATAATGTGTCTTTGTCTCCAGACAGCATTAAACATGGCCAATACTAGGTGAAATACTGTAAATATTAAAACTTTCTGAAGACCTCACTCTATTTTTCTCGTAGACGCATGGGTTGGATGGCCAAGGGAACTTGTTTTGTTACCAGTTCACAAACTCTTCTTCTTCTATTCTGTTTACTACTATCATATTACTGGCGGACATGCTTATAGCATAGCCTATAGCCTATATTTCATATACCGCCAACTTCTAACGAAAGTACGCTTTGCATAGCCCAGATTGTTCACTCCAAACCAATTGATGGAAATGCACCACATTTTTTTTTAATTTCTTTCTATTTATTTGATTGAAAACTGAATGGAAACACATGGCTCATTAATGTGTTTTTAATTGTTTTTGGACAACAATGGAACTCTATGGCACATCGAAATACGATGATTCAGGCTTTAGATACACAGACAGTACTTGTTAGTAGGATCAATTCTTTGCTGGTTTCGTTCTTTTCATGCGGGTTGTTGTAACTTAGAAAAATCTAATCCTTTAAAGAACACACATGCAGTTGGCATCTAACGACCCTAAAAGGCAGCGGTGTCATCTCTATCCAACTAAGAATCTACTTGGTAGGTCTTGCTTCGCCCCACACACAGCCACAGAGTGAGTAAATGGTCATCATGATCAATATCTATTTCCTGTGGTGTCAGGTTTCAGAATAATGTCCCTATTGAACCAATGTTTCAGCAGACTCCCACCACAGTTTTTCTCTCCCAGCCGTCCACCGTTTCCGTTGCTGAAGGAGAGAAAATCCCTACAAATCAGATTAAATGAATGATTTTCAGGCAAGCCATTGATCATCCATCTTGCTTCACTGGCCTAACTGGGAGATCCTAACAGCACAGAATGGGCATCTGAGAAGGGAATGTGCCTCTAATCTGGTTTGCAATTCCTGTTTATCCTGCACAGATCAGCAGTGTTAACTTAATAGGTGGAAACTCTTGATCTCACTGCTACTTTAAACTCGAGAAAATCCATCCTAAAACTAAATTCATATGTTGTGCTGAGGATAGAAGCTTTTGATTTATGAACACAACTCTCTAGAAACCAGTAACTGTAACCTGTGATCTCATTAAAACCAGCATACCACCTTGACATTTCTGTGGACACTAATTTAATTAAATTTACTGTAGGTCAGGTCACCGTTTTGCATTGCTGAGCACTGTAACTCAAAAAGAGGTTCATGATCTGGCTGATTTTGGCTACCTTGTTTCTAACTGTAGGAAAGGGTTAAGTTCACAACTCATGATTGACACCTGAGATCAAAGAAACAAAAGACATATATTTTGTTCAAAGGTGGATTTTCCCTTTGAAGGAAAGTTAAGAAGGAGATTTCAGTAGAAAGATTTCCTGAGAGGCAGCACTAGTAAAGTGTGATTTATGGTTCTGCTGAGGCTCCACACAGAGCTTTCGCCATAGCCTACGTAAGTGGTCTGAAGTTTATACTTGTGCGTTGGTGTGAGCGTCGAGCCAGTATGCGTGTGTGTGTGTGGGGAGTGTGTGGTAGAGCGAGGGAGAAGTGAGAGTGACTTTGGTGACAACTAGCTTTGGAGCGAATAGCGACTCTAGAGTCATAGTGGGAGAAACAAAGTGTCTCCTCTGTGCTTTCTGACCACGGTGGGAAATCCATAGCAGGAAAAGTTAACCCTCTCCTTGATTTCATGTTGTTTATGGAGAATGAGAACCAGGAAATGAGTAGGGGGAAATGCAACGTTGCCAAGACACAACGTGCGTATATGCTATATGCTGCAACATGTTGTTACATTTTTCGAGAGGTGCACGTCAGACTACGGCGTAGCTCCGGCGTAGGTACGTACATAGCCAAGAACAATGATAATAATACTAATAATAATGTATACTTTATTAATCCCGCAAGGGGAAATTACAATGTATAAATCACGCTTAACTGTGATGGTGAGTGGACCTCCCCGTTACTACCTCCACCCACTTGGAATCTTTGTAATAGTAAAATCCAGCTCATGTAAAATGCATTTCTACATCAGTAAACTGAGTTATTACCCATGGGAAACAAATAGGCTAGAAGCATTGCAAAGCGCTGGTTAACCAATCAATGTACAGTCTGTGCTAAAAGCACAAATCGGGGAAGGGGTACCTACTTATAAGCCTGCCCTTTTATGTCTTAATCAATTTATGGGTGTACTGGTCATTCTGTTTAAGCCAATAAACTGGTGGATTACCTTGAAATACTGTTTAGCCCATTGACAGCTATGTTTAAGATGCAAGTTATAGAGGCGTGTGTGTGTGTGTGTGTGTGTGTGTGTGTGTGTGTGTGTGTGTGTGTGTGTGTGTGTGTGTGTGTGTGTGTGTGTGTGTGTGTGTGTGTTTGTTTGTCAGATCGGTCAGATCAGTTAGGTCAAACTGAGGATATTTAGCTGGAAAGCAGGGTCAGCCCTTTAAATGCAAAAGTCTATCCTTGACATAGAAGGCATTCAAATCAGGAATCCGGTTTATGTGTACATATATTCATAAATGTGTGTGTGCTTTCATTATTTCGGTTCTTTTTTTAAATGTACCTTTTTTGCTCTTTCTACAAACAATCTAACACAGAAATGAACATGAACTCAGTTTTTATCTTAAATTTGACTCACATCATTACTATGGAACTATATGGTAAATCTGACGTCTTTTTAGTCTTTCACATATTGCAGCTCTAAAGCAGCCTCCTCATATTCAAACACTTGCTGCAAAGCAGGGCCAGCCCTATAAACTCAAACGTCTGTCTGATGGCCAAAATACAATTCTAAGACCCAGGTTGTAACAAACTTGAAGTAGCCTTTGGCCTCCACAGCACAACTTAGCTACTGATACTCAGATGGCACCGTTTTACTGCGTAAGCAACGAATGGCCTGAGACATTCTGCATTGGAGTTGGCTGTCATTTGTATGCAAATGCACTTCCTCATGACATGCACCCACTATTTCACTCACAGGTCCTGTGCCTCTGTCTAATTCTCCTTCGGTTTCAGTTTCTCACACTTTCCCTCTGCCCTCCTGTCCTCCCACTCCTCTCTCTTTCTCTCTCTCGTGCTCAGGCAGACAGGAAGTGTCAGGTCAGGATAGGTTATTTCAGGCCTAATTGGGAGATTGATGTTCCTCCAGAAACCTGGCACCTTGACATGTCTTTCATCCTTCCTCATGCACTTCCTCCCAAACGGCAAGAGCCAGACATGTTGACGGCTCGCTGAAACACAGACAACTGTCCTTTTTAGGACTTCTCTCAGCCAATCACAGGCAGGGATGAGACTGGAGTGATAAACAGAATCATTGGAGTGAAACGGGCAGGCAGGATGTGAAGAAATAACTGCTTGTGCTAACCACCTTTATCTCCCACGATTCCACAGCACTGGACTTACCTATTACTGAGGCTATAGAAATGCTGAAAGGAAGACAGTATCCTTGAATGGGCTGGAAGAATAGGGACATCAGTCCAAGCTAATGGGGCTATTTGTGGGGAATGTCTGGAGGGGAATAGTGGGAGCAGTGGCATCTACCGTGTCCCCTATCACCAAGCCACGTCGGAGGGGGCGTAACCTGAACCGCACATCCACCACTTCTACAACGCAAGCAACAAGCAGCTTGGGCAGACAAGAGCCAGTGGGGCATGTCCTGACCAGTGTTCTGTGTTTAAATAAGATGTGAATCCGAGGGGTCTGAACCACTTTTAGAGGGTTAGTTTACCCAATTTACAAAAAAACACATTTTCTCACTTAAGGGGTCAGTATGTTTCTACTGAATTTCTTGCCAGATGATCGAACAGCGTCTAAAGTTTATACACACCCATATCACCCCACTGATGTTAGAATTACGTACGGCTGTCCTCGATTAAAGAAATTCTTAGTCAACTAACAGTCATATGATTATGTTGAGTAATCGATTAGTTGATTTGACAGAACTGTAAAACTGAGTTTCTCCACAAAGAGTCATGGAAAAGCACCACTTTAAATCCTGTGTCTACCAGAGATGTACTCATACAGTAAGTTTCTTGGAAATAAGTTCTTCAGCATGAAAAAATGACTAATCGACTAGAAGAAATCTTAGTCCACTAAGACCCAAATGACGATTAGTCGTCTAAGAGGGTGCAGCGCTAAAATTACGTCTGACAATTTTCTGAACTGACAATCTGACGATTACACCCAAATAATGCAATGATTAGCCTGGTGCGCAGATGTGATAAAGTAAGACGATTTCTTAAGCTTCTTTCTCGCTCTCAGTTTTAAATTTTTTCACAACCATTTTTGTCCCGTTTAGTTAGTAACAAGTGCAACACCATGAATGCCTTTCAGTGCCCGGGCATGGTGCGCTAAACCATGCCTGGTCCCGCTTGAAAGAGCCAGTGTGATAGCTAAAGTGTGTTCCCTAAACGTGCCTGGGTCTGGTTCTTACCGTACAGATGAACAGGAATTGTAGTCTGCAAGTCCCGCAATGTAATGACGTAAGAGTGCCCTGGCCCTGATTGTTTTATTGCAATGGGAGTGCAGGCCAGCAGGGGAGGGGGGACAATCACGCTCAGGCGCGGTTATAGGCAACTGGGCTAAGTGTGAGTACGCCCTAAGTACTACTGCATCTCGCCACTCTTTCTGATGGCATCATTCGTGTCCTACCTACAAGGGTGGCCTTTCAGAACACTTACATATAAACACTTTTGCCCTTGGACATATTTGGACAACACAGTCTACTTTGTTTGGGCACAACTACTGTGAACAAAAGTCCATCTGAGGGGCTCCCATCTAGAAGACCAGCACCAGTGGCCACAGCTAGATGCCCATCCATGCGAGATGGGCAGCTGAAATTACCAATTAGTTTACTAATTGGCTGCAGCGGATTCGATTGGTTTGTAATTAATTCTAGTTACTGGCCCGTAGAGCAGGACGGATGGCGCCATGCCTTTGTCCTACTGACACACTATCCCACAGAGCTGTGCCTCGGGGGGGAAGCAGCGGACATCAATACAGGGCCCTCCAGCTACTGAGTCCTCCACCTCCTCCTACACACACACACACTCACACAGAAAACACAGACACAGCCTGCTCAGGCTCACACACACACTTAGACACACAATATCTTACCCACACTCACACTCTGATACACAAACGCACACAGACGGACCCCCCTTGCAGCGCTCGGCTGATTCCAGAGAAGGCGAAACCTCAACCGCCTGAGAAGGTGCTGACGACAAACAAAGACAACAGAAATGTTGTGCTTCGAGTTCCTGACCCTTAGCGTGTGTGTGTGTGTGTGTGTGTGTGTGTGTGTGTGTGTGTGTGTGTGTGTGTGTGTGTGTGTGTGTGTGCGTGCGTGTGTGTGGGAGGGTGTGTATGTGTGAAAAAGAAAAAGACAGCAATTCGAATCCGGTGTGGTCTGACAGTTGGAGTGGAGAGGGAACTTTACACCTTTAATTTAGACTTTCCTGCATTTTTTTCTTCTGTTTTTGTTATTCATGATTCACTGTGAACGTACATTTTTGCGTGTTCAAGCAGGTGTGTGTGACTCTGTGTGTAGTAGTGAGTGTGAGAGAATGGTGTAGCAGCAGTGGCCCAGTGCGGAGGTCACATGGCTCATTGATACCTCCCACACTGAAGGTCAAGGCTTCTGCACCCAGCAGCAGAGGAGGCGAGGTTGATACAGATCGATGATCCAGATAAAAATACACTGCACCTCAGCTAGTCTCCTTTATAAACACACAGACACAAGTTCACAAACATATTCACACACCCTCAACAACAGGACTTAAATGCCACTACAAATGATCCTGGCCTCCTTTTAATGAAAGCGATATCAAAGCGAGAGTCCGCCACAGTGACTGCTGGCTTTTAGGACAACAACACATTAATG
Organism: Perca fluviatilis; assembly: GCF_010015445.1. Lineage (NCBI taxonomy): Eukaryota > Metazoa > Chordata > Actinopteri > Perciformes > Percidae > Perca > Perca fluviatilis. The sequence goes on from NC_053114.1 coordinate 33,188,828, forward strand.
GAAGACCATTAAAAGATCATAACAGTTAAATGATGAGGTCTCTATTGTTGCTCTGGCCTAAACCTCCTGCAATCCAACAACCGTTTGCACTCAATATGAAGCGGGACAGGTTGGGAGGTAAAGTTACTTCTTCTGATAATGGCAGTACACTGATATCTACAGAGCATTCTGGTCAAAAAATCCCTTGGGGCACAGAGAGAAAGTGCAGCGGGTGAGTGGACATCGGTGGGCTGCAGAGAGAGAGAAAATCAGACAAGAGTGCAGCTCATGAAAGACGACAATGTGTGATTTATGTGAGCGGCGAGAGGAGTGGTAATTGGGAGTAAAGCTCCGCAATGCTTTTAGTTAATGACAAGTCGACTAGTGAAAGATGTCTGCGCCACCACCGCTCCTGATTACGGATGCTGGTTAACAGTGGGAAGAGGGCCGTGCCAGTGAACACTCATCAGATGAAGAGCCATGCTGAGAAAGGATGGGGGCCGTGGCAGATACAGAGAGGAAGACAACCTAGTATGTGATTTCCTACTTAGGCAATGTTCCTTAATGGTCATCTGGCTGTGGCCAGTACATTAAAGGAGGCTGCCAAAAATTGTTTGACAATGTTGGCAGGTGAAAGTGTTTTAAATCAGAACAAACAAAAACACGTTTGAATGACAGCAATAGTTCTGCTCTCTGCTTTTGATCTGTTCAGCACAGTTCTCAACGACACTGCACAAAACTGTTGAAATTTCAATAATAATGTCCCATAAAACTGCTATACATAGAGGTACTAAAAAACAGACACAAGCATATCTGAGCTTATGCTGACATTGTTGCTGAGTTACGACTGTAAAACTGTAAAATCGGCTCACAATCTGTTATTTTGTATCATTAAGTTAATGATGTTATTGTAATAGAAATTGTGTGTGTCAAAAGCAAAAGAAATCAACTCAGTGTCACCATTTAAATTATTTTGAGTTATTCACAATAGCGGATGAACCAGCTCATGCTTTGTAACCTGTATTGCTGTAGCTTTTATCGACAGACCAGCAGAGTAGACCACCATATCAGTTTAGAATTGGGATCACTCATGGATTCTCTGTGGACATTACAGTAATGTTTGTCCAAACAAATGTGTGCATGCATGGTGCTTGTCCAATCAGTGGGCATGTTTTTATGTAAATTAAGTCCAGACTACCCTTTGGTTCAGCATCTGTATTCAAATTTGTATTTTAAAAAATCCTGCAAAAGTGTAATTACAATAACAAAACCACAATCAATAGTTCCAGTGTGTCATGACAAGAACTAAGCACAGTCAACGTTAACTACATCGCATCAAACAGTCGACTTGTTGTTGAATGAGATGTCCCCATTCCACCACGACTGTATCGAAACTGCTCAAGCATACAGAGAAAGAGGAGGGGTGCTCGGAGCATGCCTGTGGCAAACCTCCGTCAGATATTGTTTGTGTTTAGCGCTGGGTCCCATGAAGAATTGATGAAGCCCTCTGGATTGGTGCTATCATCAGGACAGGGAAGAATCAGAGCATGGCAAAAACCACACTTTGCGTCCCCTGTGCAAAGCTCCCGCCATTTATGAGAGCCATCCATTAGCTCCAGCCACGGGGCCCAACTCCTGCATGCATCCACGGTCACTGCGGTGAGAGGGGAGTGAGTGTGTGTGTGTGTGTGTGTGTGTGTGTGTGTGTGTGTGTGTGTGTATGTGCATGACAGGAGGAAAGTAAAAGAAATTGGCAAAACAAATAAAAAAGACAAACAAGAAGAAGAAAAAAAGAGGAGGAGATGAGTGGGACAACAAGATTAAGTATCATAAATTACAGTATATTTTACATCTGTGAAGACCATGGATGTATTAAGAGGGTGAAGACTCAGTCAGTCAAGCAGTAAGGTGATTGGTTGAAAATATTTTGCTGCATATTATTAAAAGTATGCGCTGTGGCAAACGTATACACTCACACGCAGTAGAGCCATTAGTACTGCTGGCTTGTTTGACGCCTAAGGCACATCCCAAATGCTCAATGGTGTGTGTGTGTGTGTGTGTGTGTGTGTGTGTGTGTGTGTGTGTGTGTGTGTGTGTGTGTGTGTGTGTGTGTGTGTGTGTGAGTGTGTGTGCTTGTAAATAGTGAGGAAGACAACAATTGAAGAAGAATGAGAAGAAAGAAAAATTAAGGCAGAAAGAGAAGGTAGAGAAGTAATAATCAAGATAGAAAAAATGTACAGAGATACAAAGCATGAAGAAAACACAAAGGGCACAGCCGTAGTCAAAGACAAACCCTGTACACACACAGACACACACACACACACACACACACACACACACACACACAGCTGATCTTCTTACACAGCCTTGGCTGTCTGTAGGCTAACCACAATCCTGCTCCCTGCAGTGCTGACCACAAAGCAGTCAACAGAGGCACACCGGGCCTTATCCTGCATGACACGCTGGTCGATAATCATGCACACCACCGCATAGCACAACACCACTGTAACTGCAATACCTGGGCCTGCCTGCCTGCATAAACAAACACGCCTGGATGGAGCCACGCTCACACTAACAGTAATTTATTGTCCAGAAATGAACTTATTCAATTAAATTATAAGGAATTATTAATCCTGTTGACTATCTGATTCCTTCTTACTTTTCTAAGAGAGATTACAGTAAAGCAGTTTGACGACAGACTGAGTTTGTGGATGAATAAAAGACAAGGCAGGACTAGAACCAGTTTGATAATCTCCCATACACTGACTTTAACATTGTAGTGAGCTGTGTGAGCTGTGAATAATTTGTTGGAATTTGAAGTGTATTTCAATTACTTACAGTAGTGCAACAGAAAATCAACAGTATAGATATTTAGATAACAATACATATATGATAATATTTGTTCCTTCCTCCTCATTAGCCTTTCCTTTGCGTTGATGAATTGTTGCAGATGTTGGACATGGAGTCTAAGCAATATACTGCTGCCTCATACAACCCCCTCTTTTAGAAAATCTGAAAAATCATTTTAAGTAAAGATATGGATAGTCATAATCAATATAGTCATTCTTTAGTTGATTTTGACTATGAGTGACTCTCTTTAATTTGCTATATCACGACAAAACATACATTAGTAAGTATACTATCACTGACACACATACACAAAGCATTCATTATTCATTAAATCTGCAGTGATATATTTTGCAAGTTTAACAAGCCGGATAAAGGAAGGCAATAAGCCTGTGACAGAGGTAAAGGAAAGAACAGCTAAATTACTCTGGGGCAACTCTAATACTGTAAAATGCAGCCTGTGCTGTCCTCAGTTTTACCATGGCAATAAAATGTCTGACGGATCACCAACAACCAACCTTGCACTGCACACAGCAACAGAACATCAAAGACAACCTGTCACATAAAACTGCTGATGCAACCCTTATAGAAGTCCTGTATCTGTACGCACCACCAAATTACTGTTGCACCATCAGCCCATTCTAGGCATGTAGTTTGTGAACTGAACTTCAACTTAGCTCTCTTTTTTCAGACATCAGCTGATGCAAGAAATAATCAAGTTAAAAAATGACCGAAACTATTGCCAGTTGTGACCGTTGCTCACATCTGCTAAAGGGTACTCTTTGAGACATTCTCTCATTGTTATGTACAGAAAACTGACTGAAATGCATGACACAAAGCCTAGTCTATATCCACGATGTTTCACTTCCAGGCATTCTGCCAGATTTTACTCTTTTCGGCTGGATGTCCGTTACCTTCCGCTTTCTTTGTGTTGGAATTTTAAACTCTGGTCGATTTATGAGGACTATGGTTAGCTGCTCCTCAGATCGCTGCAGGGTAAATCCAGACAGCTAGCTAGACTATCTGTCGAATCTGAGTTTTCTGTTGCTAAAACAACCTTTGAACATACATGTTCCACCAAAACAAGTTCCTTCCTGAGCCTATTTTGCAGAGGCACCGTGGCTCTGTCCGGTGCTTAGCGCCGCCCAAGACGATTGTGATTTGTTTAAAGAAATGCCAATCAACCAGAGTGCGTTTTTCTCCCATCCCGGAATGATGTGTGGACCAACCAGACCATCCCCCGCAGCGCTGTGGAGGAAGGTCTGGCAAAGCAAGACTACACAAAGCCAGAGCTTAGGAGGTCTCATAGTATTTATTTAAATAGTAATTAATATAGGATCGTAGAGTATTTAATGTCTAGGTGTATAGAAAAATGTTTGAAAGTTTGAAAGATGGTATGAAAGAATATCTACTGTTCATCATGCAGTGTGTGATTCTCATTTTTTTTAAATAGCATTTATATGTGGATTTTAAATTAGTATTCTACCTAATTGCATGTACAGCATTGACTGGCTTTGAATCGTATACAGTATGAATGTAATTTTATGTATATGAATGCAATTCATGTTCATCATGTAATGTGTTACGTATGATATGTCAGGTGTGGACACCAGGAAGATTAGCTGATTGTCACATCATCAGCTAATGGAGATCCTTTAAATAAACAAAAAATAAACAAAACAAATGTCCTAATGTGGTTCACAGACAACTTCCCCAAGGCTTTTGGTTAATTTTGCATAACGCTGTTGAAACCAGTAAAGAGTCAATCTTCCAGGTGCAACTGAAACAGTGATGCAGAGCTTTGCTGAGATCTGATTTAGATAATCAGTCAGATAAAGGTTAGAAAAAGTACTGTGTCCTTTTTTGTGTTTTTTTTCCACAGCTTTTTGACAACTCTGTCTGTGAGCAGTTTTGACTCTGGGTTATCAGGCTGCCCTGTATGTGGTGGACGAGCAGCGAAGCAGCCGGTGATCATTTTCTCAGAAGGCCTTACCATTCACTGTGAGACTGAACAGAAAACAAAAGGAATGTAGATGGACAAACTCATAAGGCACAACTACAAACAGCAAATTTAGAAACTCAACAGCCCCACCTGCTGTTTCATATGTGCATTGTCCTCGGGGTTCAAGTTTATTATCCATGCCACCCTCAAAGTATGCATGAAGAGTACAGCAGAGGGTGGCTTTAGAAAAAAGCGATAATAAAAATTGACAAAGTATTATGCAAAGTGTTCAAAGCAGGGAAGAACAAAAAAACAAGTTTATTCAAGTATATGGGCCACTCCACCATTTGAAAAGCGATGAAGTCAAGCTTAATCATCACGAGAAGTACTGTTCAACCTATGAATGCAGATTTATATTTTTTCTGTTTTTTTTTTCTGGCTCTGGAGGGAGCTTTCCAAAGTTTGAAAATACAACCCTGATGATGTCATCAGAGTTATCTCTGCTTGGGCTTGTGACTATTGTGGTATTTGAAAGAAATTAGCATTTAGAGGGCATGGAGGATCAAATGAAAGACAACATCAAGTTGCATTAAAGGAAATGTAGGATCCAGTGTTTTGCGTTGATTTTGAGCATTCTGTATTAAGTCTGTCTCTTGTTATTCCCTTAATTTAATGGAAGTTCAATACTAAATTGCTGGAGTACCCATTAATACTCAATCAAGTCGTGAAAATGAAGACTTGGCACAGATTTATGGATCCCATTGTCCTCAGGCACATTATTCAAAGTCCAGGAGCCTCTTGCTGCATGTTGGAGTAACCAGTTAAAATCTAAGCCAACAATCTTAGGCAAATAGTCACATCAGGTTGAAACATTCTAGATATAGATTGGTGGCAGACTGTTTTAAATGTGTAAGTAAAACCAGTAAAATTTAACATCAGTTCTGAACAATTGAGCAGGCAAAATCTCAACGTTTGTGTTATAGACCAAGAAAGTGGATCACATCACTCCAGTTCTGAAGTCTTTACACTGGCTTCCAGTGCCTCAAAGAATTTCAAAATATTTTTGCTGGTTTATAAATCACTAAACGGTTTAGGTACAAAATACATGTCTGATCTGCTACTACACTATGAACCACCCAGACCTCTCAGGTCTTCTGGGACAGGTCTGCTTGCTGTCCCCAGAGTCAGAACTAAACAGGTGGAAGCAGCGGTCAGTTTTTATGCTCCACATATCTGGAACAAACTCCCAGAAAACTGCACGTCTCGCAACTCTCAGTTCTTTTAAATCAAGGCTGAAGACCTTTCTTTTTTATGTTGCCTTTCTTTAAATACTTGTTCATGTCTTATACTGAAGTTGCATTGTTGAAAATGTATGAAAATCTATATAAGCATATAAAGATAAATTAAAAAGTAAGACCGGTGGGACCGGCCTGTTCTGGGAACGGCAAGGATTGCGGGTGGATTATGTGTATAGAGCAACGGCTTATACATTGTCCCATACTAGCACAATAAAATCTCTTATTTTATCTGCTTTTATATTTTTAACTGTTTTTAACTGCTCTTAAATGTTTAATTTCTTTTACTGCACTGTCACTTTTATTCTTGTATTTTAATTGTTTTTATGTAAAGCACTTTGAATTGCCCTGTTGCTGAAATGTGCTATACAAATAAAGCTGCCTTGCCTTGCCTTATAATCAAAAATACTTTAGCTGTATTTCAAATAAGTTGGAGCTGTCACTAACTTTTAAAATACAGAATGTCAGTAGAATAAACAAGTGTGGTAAAATTATCATGACTTATATTTTCAGTTCCTCTGTCAATTTTGAACAAATAATTAAACTTGAATTGATTATTATTTCTGGTGTGGTTTCAGTCAGACAATGGTAGTAATGTAAAACCTGAATCACTATTTAGTTTATTTGAAAAATCCTGAATCATCTCGTAGGGCAAGTTAAAACTTGAACATGTATGAACGAGATGGTGGCTGACACCTAAAGGTGGAACGAATACACAATCTGAATTAAAGAAAACAAACCTGATACCTGTTATCAGCGTATCAAATCACAGGCCACTTTCCACTATAGCGCTTTGAACCTAATACACAAACACACAAAGGTTAGTATGTGCAAGCACACACACATACACACACACACACAGACACACACACAATCCATTATCTTCCACTGAGCAAATGGAAACTAAACCTGCACACACCTTCATGCATGCCCACACGCATAGACACACAAAAAATCCATTTGTACTCTTTGAAGAGAAACTACAAAGCCAATAAGGGCACTGGTCCAGACGTAGCGGCCGCATGTGCTGGCCTGCATCTGGGCAGACTTTGACTCCCCTTGTGGCCTGGATCGGAGGAGTGAAGCCAAGCAGAATCGCTGTCCTCTGTCAGATGGATGAAACCACTTAGCAAATTAGCAGTCTTCCCTTTTTGGCTTTTTGACACACAATGCAAGCGCATACTGCAAAAGCACACATGCAGGTATATGCACACATCTGCACACATGCAACCAGCATAAGGCCAGGTCATGAGAGTCATGAGAAACATGTAGAAGCTTGAGAGAAGATGAGTGAGAGGAAAAGGGGGAGTGAGAAAGAAGAGAAGAGTATGAGGGAGGTGAGAGGAGGATGATGACACGGGGAGAGGGAAGTATTGAGGTGAAAAACTGAGAGGAGAGGAAGATGGTCAGGAGGTGTAAGGACGGAGAGCAAGGAAAAAGGGGAGGGTGTGGAGGCAGGTGAGGAGGACAGGGTGCGTCCCTGTGGAGAGAATGGCCGCTGGGCAAATGAGTGTAACACCAAAAGCCAGTCTGTTGAAGGGACCGTTAAGGGGAAGGAGAGAGGAGCAGGACGAAGGGGGAATTGCCTGCGGCACGCATCCCTTTTACAGGGGTCACCACCAGTACACATCAACTCAAATGTACAGACACACTTACATGGGCCTTCACACACAATCCTTTTTCCACATATCTTTTTTACTAACATAAGTGCACCTACATGCTACTATGGACATTTCAAGATCATCAAATAAACAGAAACATGGCCATGATCGTATTATGTGACATCAGTGCTGATTAAATATTTATACAAAGGACACACAAACATGCATACTAGAAGTGTGTGTGTGTGTGTGTGTGTGTGTGTGTGTGTGTGTGTGTGTGTGTGTGTGTGTGTGTGTGTGTCTGTGTGTGTGTGTGTGTGTGTGTGTGTGTGTGTGTGTGTGTGTGTGTGTGTGTGTGTGTGTGTGTGTGTGTGTGTGTGTGTGTGTGTCAATACGGCCTTCATCCCAGTGTCCAGAGAATCACATCAGGGAATAACGGACACATGAGGATCAAATTGATTAACATCGGAGTTCTTAGCAGTAATGCTGAGGATTAAGACAGCTAATAAATGTTTCATTCAAAGCCAGATGTAGATCAAACATGAGAAATGCCCCATGCTTGTTCTCTTGGGTTAGCGTGATTCTGCTCTTTCCTCTCCTCCTCCTCCTTCTTCTCCTTCTCCTTCTCCTCTTCCTCCCTCAGCTGTTGGTTTTCAGCTGTATTATGACAGCCACTACAGATCGTCTCACTAGCAACTACAGGCCCTGCCCTTGTGCCTACACATCATTAGCTCTCCATCTGTCAGCTTCCTAACAGGTTCCCACTAATGTGGCCAAGGACTCACTTCATTGCATTCCTATCCAACAGGCAGCAGCAGTAAGCTAAGGACCCAGCTCCATCCTGTTCAGTTCAGAGCCTCTCTTTTCTTTGACTTTTACTTCTCACTCCCTGATCCTGCATTCTCTTCTTACTTCATCACTCTCCTCTTGCATCCTCTTTGCCCATCCTCTCCGTCCTCATCCACGTTTAACCTTTCCACTCCACTCCACTCCTCTCATCCCCCCCATTTGTTCTTCTCCTCATAATTGTTCCTTAAAGTATCTGGCGAGATTTAGGGCTAGTGCCAATGGTCAACAGGGGATTAGCAAGTATGGAGGTTGGAATATGTGTGAAAAACAGTTAAGTCAGACACTCTGCAGGCCAGAGGCTCTCTCTCTCTCTCTCTCTCTCTCTCTCTCTCTCTCTCTCTCTCTCTCTCTCTCTCTCTCTCTCTCTCTCTCACACACACACACACACACACATGCAGATAATCCACACATGCAAAAACCCAAGCAACTGGACACAAGCTGCTTCTGGCATCATTTTTATCATTTAGCACACACACATGGTCCAGACCCCCACTACTGAGAGGAATAGGCAAACAATATAAATGGAAATGCTGTATGTTTTGCAGCTAAAGTGATCTACAGGCTTAAAATAAATAAAAAATAAGAAAGCACAGAAAGATGTAGTGGCTAATGGCAGCGCCGGTGACACTGGTCCTGGCAAATGGGCTCTGTGGCTGTGTGTGTAACTCTATCTGTGGAGGGGGAATACAGCAGTGGTTGGGTAATGGAAAGGTCATTTAGCCAATCCCCCAGGTAGGGGGGCTGGTCTGACACGGCTCGTTTGTCACAGTTCAATAACTGCCACTCTTGGGAGTGTGAGGGAGAGAGAGAAAACGAGGGAGACGTGTGTGTGTGTGTGTGTGTGTGTGTGTGTGTGTGTGTGTGTGTGTGTGTGTGTGTGTGTGTGTGTGTGTGTGTGTGTGTGTGTGTGTGTGTGTGTGTGTGTGTGTGTGTGTGTGCTGAAACCCTGGTGTGTGAACGTGTGCTCAAACCCTGGCAGCACAGCTGATTCCCAGAGCTTGTCCCTCCATTAGAGGCCTCAAACCGGGTCACAGAGAAGACCAAGCACCACGGACTCAGTCATCTCGACTTGCAAACTTGTAAGCCTTGGCCTGGGAGGATTATCTTGACTCTAACTGGTAAATGTTCGGTTTTCCAAGTGGGAAAACTGAATTGTAACACCCTTTTGAACCCAAAAATGGCTACTCCAGAAGGATGGCTAGCTGTTATGGCTTTTGATCAAGTAACAAATTGAGAAATATATATATAGCCTTGCATTTTTACCCAGTCAAATAGGTAGCAGACTACACATAGGTTGAAAGAATAGGCTATATATGGTTAAATGTATTTTCTGTAAATATTTAGAAGTTTAAACCACGAACGTATATGTTAGTTACGGCGAGTCCACACAGCATTCTGGAATAGGAGATTTATTGGCATTTCTTTAAACCAATCAAAATCGTCATGGGCGGCGCTAAGCGCTGCACAGAGCCCCGGTGCCGCTAGAAAAAAGCCTCGGGAAGGAACATGTTTTGGAGGAACTTGTACGTTCAAAAGTTGTTTTAGTCGTGCAACAGAAAACTCAGATTTGACAGTCTAGCTAGGCTGCCTGGATTTACCCTGCAGAGATCTGAGGAGCAGTTAACCATTAGCCTTCATAAATCCACCGGAGTTTAAAATTCTAACACAAAGGAAGCGTAAGGTAACGGTAATCTGGTCCAAAAAAAGGACATACGGCTGAAAATCCGGTGGCAACAGATCAATCCCGGAAGTGGAAGGTTGTGGATATAGACTATGGTTAAGGTAGCTAATACCGCTACTGAAGTAAAATGTATAATTGAATACATTAAATAGGTGCCTATCACACAAAAATCTGACATAGCCTATAAGATACCAAGGCAAATTACTTGTAAGTAAAAACTTACTTGGCATTAAATCTTATTCTGATACTCTTTATACAGATTAAGACTTGCTCCTTTAGGACTTCTTTGATTATGTTTCCCTTTATGGACTAAAAAAACCATCAGAACTAAATAAACCATTAAAAACCCCATTGGATTGTCTGAAAAAAATGATTGTCACCAAGTTTATGTTTTGGAAATAAATGTTTTTCAAAGGACAGCTATATAAACAAATATACTGTATCATATAATAATATATCAAATAAATTGAAGATTCACCCAAAATAAGATCCTTCTGTCCAATCAATCAATAAATCAAACCAGGCTGTCTGGCTGGTGCAATATAAGCAGAATTGCAGCTGAAAGAGCTTGATAATTAAAAAATGCACATGAATATAAAAATAAAAACTGTAAAAGACTACGCACCATTATTCTCAGCTGGCTGTATTGATTTGTACGGTGCATTTAACGTGTCGTTAGGTGTGTGACAGAATGATCCCCCAGCTTTGTGAAAGAGCCAAAGATTTTCACACATGTCACTGAGCGACTGGTGAGAGACACCACAGTTTGTCCTTCTCCTCACTTTGAAAATCAATAATAAGCTTCTATGTGCTCATTCACGTGTCGCATGTCTTCCCGGAGAGATGCCCGAGGCACAGATTTGTATTAATCTTAACAGGATTGGGAGATTTTGGCTTTTATGTCCGGCCGACCCCCCCCTGGAGACTTAAGAACTACTGACTCTGTATGGGTTTGATCCCATGTAATACTTAAATACTAGGGTTGTTTGATATTTCTTTAGAATGGTCTGTGTCTCCCCCTTGTGGTCATCACAGGGATGCATAAAACAAGAGTGGGATGAAAATGTTTTGAGCTTTTGGAGATATTTTGAAGGAAAAGAACAAAGCATGATTATCCAGATTTATTATCAGACATATTTGGAACAATATCATTCAATTTGCCTTATGCAACCAACATTGAGGTGCAGTAAGAATAAGAGGATAAAAAAAAAGAAGGAACAAGAGAAACAATCCAACCAAATAGTAAACACTGCATTTACATTATTATACATACTTTACTGATTGAATTCAAATATATTCATATTATCTTAACATATTGGCAAATCGTTATAATAATTCGAAAATTATAACAATGGTGTCATATTTATTATATAACACTGCATCTCTAGGTGCTTGCAAATGGTAAGTCAGTCTCGGCATTTCTCACATCAGCTGTGGCTGAAACCACACTGTATGACTGTGTGAGTTTGTCACCGTAAATGGTCAAACCAATAAAATGTTTACCTGCAGCTAACAGATAATAAACACACAGAGACACACAGACTACATTATCTAAGCAGACACCTATATGATCTGCTGATGTGTTTGACAAACCCTTACAAAACCTTTAAACTAGACTTTCAATCTTATTCAACAAATGATAGTGAAAGAGCTGCTGCCTAACACATGGGCTGAGCTGTCTGTGGTCAGTGACATCATGGGACAGAAGCTCTTCCTCATTCAAAATGACTCACGGATGTTTGGGCCATTCACGGTTTTAAACACAGTTTACTCAGCCACGACCTGCAACACATTTTTATTAAAATTGTTGGTGAGACATTAACTTTAGAGAGAAGTCCAGTAAAAGAAGTTCCCACTGAGGAAAGCAAGCAAACAACTGAGTTCAGTTCAAGGAAGTAACAACTGAAATGACACCTTTGATGTTTAAAGATGCTTTCTGGGTAAGTCTATTTCTGTGCTCTAATGCTTGTCCTTGTTGATAATTGAAAGATCATTGGCATATTCACAGTCATACAATAATTTATCTTAAATCTTAAGGTTATTCATGTGTAATTCACATGATAAGTAAACTACAATGTAATGTATTCAGTATGCAGATAATCGAAAGTATCTGCAAAACAACACTTAGATTGTCATGAATTGTAAGAGAGATTCCTGTCACTGGTGTATACAGAATGTACCAGTCATCTGCAGTCCTAAAGTAGCAAACATTTAGATTGAAGATGTACAATTTGACATTTTATTAAATAAAAATGTATTTGTTGAATTCTTAACCAAGACAGTACTGCGGAGTTGTACAGTTCATAAATCTGACAAACTCTGTGCTACAAGTCGCAGATTGACAGTTCGACACATTATGATAGCTCAATCACTGAGGATTGAGCTATCATAATGTGTCGAACTGTCAATCTGCACTCCTAATAAGGGGTGGTTTCATGAAGTACTGAGTATGTTGCCATGTCACATAGAACTAATTTTTGCTGAAGTGTCAGTTCTGCATTTTGACCACATAGTGAGTCCAGGATTGACTAAAGACATGTTACAACAGTTGTTGAGCAATGCAGTATATTACAGTATTTCTCTAAGCTTTTTCTATTTCTTCTCAATACAGGGGTCTGATTTCACTTGTCATGCCGGGTATGATGCTGTGATCCAAAGGTTGCGAGATGGAAGGCAAATGTGCAAAGATGTGGAGGAGCTTTTAAAGATGAGGTAGCATCGATCTGCATTTCAGTAGCTGAAACCAAAACATTAGGATTTGGGAAATTCCTCATTTTTGTGATTGTTGTGTGATCAACACCATGACCCCATAAGATGAATAAAAATCTAAAGTAAATATAGCTTTTTCCAGCAATGGCCAGTTCACCACAAAATGACAAAATAACTGTATTATACTTGATTACTCTGCAAAGAATTACAAGGGGCAAAGGTGCTAATGATGGAATCTGCACATTAAGACCAAATACAGTGATGCATAATGTGTTCCTTTTGTTAGGACAGTAATTTATAACAGTTCAGTTTTACAACTAAATAAACAAAAATCCTGGGCTGCAGTGTAATTCGTCTGTTCTGCACAGGGCACTGGCAGAGGAGAAGTATGGAAAGGAGCTGGTGACTATTGCTCGCAAAGCTGGAGGACACCCAGAGATCAGGTAAATACATAGACTGGCATTCACAGTCCGACGGCTGTGAGGTCAATATTATGTACTGTACGGCATGCACATACTGTATACTTGGTATATTGGAAGAGGGTCACATATTTATTGTGTTGAAGGACAATGTGATGAGTTTTAAATACTGTTGCTGACTGCAACACACAATCTAAAACATCAGTCAGGTGGTGCCTATGACTCATAAGCCTATTCTTTTTAGAGGAAACACATAAAAAAGAACAACAGGCCGTGTGTGTGTGTGTGTGTGTGTGTGTGTTTTTTGTGTGTGTGTGTGTGTGTGTGTGTGTGTGTGTGTGTGTGTTGTGTGTGTGTGTGAGTGTACCACCTAACGCAGCAACCCCTCTCTCAGTATACAATAGGTCATTATCTGGTTTTATCAGTTTCCTGTTCTCTGTCATGTCAGCTGCCTGACTACACTCTAAAATGGCAATAATACAAAATAAACAAAATGGCTCTACCATAAGGAAATACCTTTGTGAAATGTAAACAAAAAACACATTTTTAGAGCTATATGCATCATTTAATAATAACAAAGATAAAATAAAAAGTCTGAATGGAATCTCATTGCTGTCTTAGCATGTCATGGGTCAAATAATGAGCCACAATTTAACCTCTTTCAGAAAATGCCAGTAAGGTGACATTGACCGTAGGCCTACTTTTTTCTGCTCTGGTGTAGCTGCTTAGTCAGTCAGACCGTTATGTTTAACCAGGCTTCTGTGTGTTCTTGGAAAGGAATAGGAAGGAACACATTAGTCAACAAAAAGAAGATGCTGAGCGAGAGCCTTGGATCCATTTTAAAATGTTGGGTGATGACTGTTGATGGTTAGAAGCAGAGATCACCCGCCTCTTTGTACACTCCACATAAAGCACTGAATTATCTGATTCTTAATGTGCATTGTTTTTCCAGCACCTTGAAGGCATCCTTTGAACTATTAAAAACACGTAAGTTCATCCAGTAATGGACAAATCCAACCAAAGTACTAAATACTGCTGCTACGGTTGTTATTTGTGTATGAAGTGTAGAATTAATTCGTTTTGCTATATTGCTGGTTTTGGCTGCAGAAATCGAGACCATCGGTAACTTTCACATCCAACTCTCTGATATATTGAAAGAGGAGGTGAAAAAGATTGAGACATTCAGAGAGCGGCAGAAAGAACAGAGGAAGAAGGTAATGGGCTTTTGTGTTGCTTAACAACTGACTTATTGCACACAATAGAGATATAGAGGTAATGTTTCATTGCCCTGACAACCATAATGTGAGGTTTTGATGGCTTGAGACATATAGAGATTATTCTTCTCTACCTGTTGCAGATTGTATGCAACCCTCATTTAAATTTACAAAGCTAAGTAATGGCAAAGTAATGAATGGACCACAAAAATCCTTACAATGATTCCAAAACCACATTCCAGTCATAAATAAAGATTACGCCTACTAGAAGCTGAACAAGTTACCTCAGCATTTCCATTTAGATCAAGTTAGAATTCTGGCTCTTTTGCTTTAAGTTTCTACAGCATGTTATTAGGAAGTGTGGGCATCATCGGTAGATAAAAACATTACGTGCAAGCTTGAAATAAGTGTATTCTACTTCTGTTTCCCTTTGTAGTTTCAAAGCATCATGGAGAAGGTTCAGAAGAAAAAGGTTTCTTTGTACAAGAGGACCCTGGAGGTAGGAAAACAGCCACAGCTGATATCCTTTAAATTAGTACATTTTGCATTTAATCCATATATCAAACTGTTTGATGCATATGGCCATCATTTGGCATAAACAGCAAACATTACACTTCCTGTCCTTTGAGGAACTAAGTGGTTTGTGGTTTCTGTCTCTCCCAGTCTAAAAAGACCTACGAGCTGAGATGCAGGGAGGCGGACGACGCCGAACAGGGGAGTGAGAAGACAAATGTTACATCCAAAAACTCAGAAAAGGTACAAAATCTAAATGAGCTACCTCACTATGAAAGTAATGTCAGACCAGGGATTAAAATACAAACTTCCATTTAGACATTTGGCTCTGCACCCCAAACAGAGTGCAAGTGTGTGACATGTCTGTCATATCCTTAAAGCACATTCAATCTTACGCAAATCCCCAAATGACCCCTGATTACATTAAAACTTTTGTTTAAACTTTTGTATATTGAGCAAAGGTACCAAAGTAACCTTTCCAACATACTGTACATTACATACATTTTTGGGCCTTATGATGATGATGATGATGATGATGATGATGATGATGATGATGATTTTTTGATGTGATGAAAACAGTTTGTGATGAGAGCTTGTAACAATGGTCACGCAGGTCTCTTCCTGTGTAAAATGTGTTCCACAGGTACGCCTTAGGGCCAAGCACTGCAGACAGGCTGCCAATGAATCAGGTATGACCTAGAATCATGTTTCATCTCTATAATTGATACATTTATATTTGACTGAATTAATGAAATCTCCCAATACAGCCACCACTGATTATTTAGAGAATACTTGCACTGTACATTAGTTATTTATTTATTAATTACATTTGTGTTCGCTTCGTTTCATTTCTAACTATAACCACCTATAATTAAACTCTTATCTCTCATAGAGAAGCTGTACTTAACCAACATTGATCAGCTAGAAAGTGTTCGCCAGGACTGGGAAAAAACTCACCAAAGCACCTGTGAGGTATACTGTGGACTATATTCCCTACTGTATATATAAAAATAATAACTTTTATTTATAGAGCGCCTTTCGTGAAACCCAAGGACGCTTTACAGAATTACTGTGGCTAAGTTAAAGGAGGTTGTAGGCTGTGTGAAACATATGATGTTTGTAAATGTGTTGTATATGACATGCACTGCTGTCTAATATAGTCGTAACCCAGAACAAGAGCTTCTAACCATACAGACTAGACCTCACACCACATCCCCTTTATTTGTAAGTATGATGCCTCTCACTGCAACTTCATACTGCTGACCAGTGAGGAAATACACTTCTTATCTTGAGCTGAATCAGCTAAAAATGAAACTAGAAACCAACAGTCACACAGTAACATACCATACAAATCAAGTTCGGTTATAAGCTTTTTTTAAGGTACAATACAATTGGCACGTCAGCCATTCCTAAAAGATGATACTGCTGGTGTGCAGTAATGTAGCATGACAAGATGTAAGGTGAGGGACACAATGTGAAAGAAAAGAAACAAGTAATGTGTACATGTTTCTCAGGTGTTCCAGCAGCTGGAGGGAGATCGCATCAGCATGCTAAGGTGTGCTCTCTGGGACCACTGCAATCATTTCTCCATGCAGTGTGTCAAAGATGATGAGGTGAGCTCACTTTTGTATTGATTTACTTGTATACAAACCTTACTTAACCTTTTGGGTTCAGCTTGGGTAGTTGTCTTACTTTAAATGCTTGGATTTAATTCAGGTGCAGGTTTAAAACATATGTACAAAGGCAATTTTAGTGGCAATTTATCATGAGAAATGTACAGTGTTGAAATGTAGATAGGACACTATTACAAGAGCTTACATTTTCAAACTTAAATCAATCAGTTACATATCTACTGTATGTATTACCCATGCAGTGGAATGGCTCTAAGGCTAAACTAAAATGGTCAGCATTGTAAACATTAGCCTGCTAAATGTCAGGATGTTAGCTTTGTCATTGTGAGCATGTTAGTATGCAGATGTTAGCATGTAGATTAGTAGGCCTATAGCCTCAACACTAGTCTAGTGTGGCTGTAGATATGTATGTAGATATGACTCTTTCTTGAAAGCTAACACAAACAGCACATGTTGTCACCCATTTGGTGCAATAGCACCTTTTATAGGCCTATATGCTAAGTTTCTTCCTCATTTATTTTTAGCATGGCTAACTTGAAATGAAAGTCTCTAAACACAGGAATGTTGAGTTATAGACTATGGGAACAGTGTACTATTCTGATTTCAAAGGAATTGCTTCTTGTTTTAAAATCAGTCTATCGAGGAGGTGAGGAAGCTACTGGAAAAGTGTGACATCACCACGGACAACAACTATTTCATAGGGATGAAAAGCACAGGATCAAGGCCTCCAGGTAAGAGGCTACTTAACATTTAGACTTTTGTCCTTTCCCCTTCAGAGAAAACGACAAAACTTGAATAGAGAAGTGAGAAAAGTAGCCATGACAAAAGAACTGGATTTAGAGTGCTACTCACCTTTTATTAACCTCTCTCGTTCAATGGACACACACAGGCAGAAAACAACACTTGACCTCGCTTCTCAAATGAGCAGCTTGTCTTTTCCTCCCACAGAGCCCATATTGTTTGAGAGCTACTACAACAGGGAGACGTTCAGGGACAGCAATGGCCAAGCACATTTCGCAGGAGGAGAAGACATGATGATGAGGTCTGACACAATTTACATCGAAGGAGGAATTACAGTAAATAGGAGACAGCATTGTTACTGTGCAACCTGCCAGAGTTAAGGGTATAAGACATGAATACTGCCAGATTGTTGTTGTGGTCAAGGGCGTTACTTGGGGTTCAACATTGTGGGGGGGGTTTGAGTTCTCCACTTTTGAGCAAAATTTAAATTTTGATAGTCAAACACATAATTTTCTGCATTCTGGTAAAAAACAATAATCCAGCAACAATTTGTGCATATTCTGCATCAAGTTATGGTGCAAATGTGTTTATTTATGTAAAGGAAATATAATTGTTATTTTTGGGGGGTGGGTTGCACTGTCCAGTTTTGATATGCCTATTGTGGCAGTAACAAAATGCTGTCTCCTCCTGGTTTATCTGTCTTGAATACCTTTTTTTCTGTTTTGACCACTACAACAAAAGAATCTACACTCTTGAAAGAATCATGTGCAGCTGTTATATGTTGATCAGAACATTTCTGTGTATATTTTAAATACCTCCCTTGACTCGAATCACTCAGGTGCTCTGATCCCCTGCTCCAAAGTTCTGTGAACATCAGTGACGAAAGTCTTCAAAACTCACAATCAGCACTGACACCTTTTGGCGAGTGTAGGTATTGCATTCACTTATAAGATCTCTGTTAAACCATGGTAATGTGGGAAGTAATGAACATTTCAGCCTACTTGTGCTCCTATCATAGATCTTTTCTATTGGAATATTGATTTAAAATTGTGCTTGCATAATCTTAAGTTTGAAACATAAAATTTAAAAAGAAGGTGCTCCAGATTGATCCAGTTGAATCATTTTTTATACAATTCAAATAAAGGGGAATTAAACTGTATAAACTAAAGAAAGGTACACAAAATTAAAATGAAACATTGTTTTACAATGTATTGTATACATAAAGTTTTATTTCTCAAAGAAGTTAACGTTTTGCAATTGTCTTCAGTTGAGACTCCAGACAGAGGATATGCACCCCTACCAGGCCTCCAGCATGCAGCATCATTGGCCACAGTTTCAGCTGATGAAGACATCTTCACTGTACTTTATGAATACGCTGCACAGGTGATCACTATGCTTTCTTTAGTATTTTTTTTTTTACAATGCTAAGACGTAGCTAGACATGAAACCAAGTTTGTCAATAGCAGAGCACCATTACTCTGATTGTACAGTATGTTAATAAGATAATGTAGGTATATTCAGGTAATAGATTTCAGTGAGAATGGCTTGTCAGTGCCACCATTTCGTAACTAACATTTGTCATCTTTGTTCATAATGACTGATCAGGAAGCGGATGAATTGTCTGTGAGTCGAGGGGACATGGTCCGAGTGTTGGAACAAGGAGAAGACGGCTGGTGGACAGCGGAGAGGAACGGGCTGACTGGACTGGTGCCAGGAAACTATCTGGGCAAAATCTAAACACTCATCCACAAACAAGAAAATACAGACAACACATACACATAGTCACACCACTTCACTCACACAACACACACGTGTTTAAGGCTTCAGGTGAATGCTCTTTACAGCGCCAACTGATGGCCAAACTATTCTCGTAACTTAATTTCTGAATCTAAATTGAAAATCTAGGATCCTTTAGTAGCAGTAGGTTATTTGAGGTTATCTTCATCAGGAACCTCTTGCTTATTTATACAGTAAAGCTTTCTCGAAAGATTTCTGAACTGATGAGTGGGACTATTATTGATTAATTAGTCATACAAAGATATTATATCGTAACCCTGCTACCTCATGTGTTGTACAGATGGGTCACTCGCTCCTTATGCTCTCTAATACTGTACAGTACAGTCACATGGGACTGAAGAAGGATAAACCATCTGGTGTTGAAAATGTGGATGGACTGTTTTAAAATGAGAATTGCTCGGTCAGTTTTCAACGTGAGTTTGATGAACAAACAAAAACAAGTTTTAGTTGCTAATAGTAGAACTAGTATTGTGCTAGTGTAAGCCAGGCTTTACTTAACAATAATACCATTGCTTTTTTTTATCAACAAGCTGTGATTATCAGACTCCAGACAAAGAAATTACTGATTTTTATTTGTATAGTATTGTGACTTCAGCACCCTACCCTCGATGTGATAAATCATAAGTTACCATTAAATTAAATGCATATGTAGTTAGCAGTGGCGTTTTTAGGTGAAAAAATGGTGGGCTAGCCTACTTTGGACAAGTGCAAAACCTGAAAATTACACAATTATTATAATGTAGTCTGGCTACTCATCACATAGCATTCCGGGATGGGAGAAAAATGTGCTCTGGTTTATTGACATTTCTTTAAATCAATCACAATCGTCTTGGGCGGTGCTAAGCGCCGGACGCAATAATGGTGCCTTTGCAAAATAGCCTTTAGTGGAGCATGTGCTTGTTCAAAAGTTGTTTTAGTTATGCAACATAATGCACATTTTACATTTCTCACAGTTAAACACATTAATTTTTAAATCTGTGGTTTGATGGTGCATCAATTGATTTGTTTATACATATATTCATATTTTTCATGTGATGAATTATCAAGTCATTACAGTTTAAAAAGCATGTGGAAAAAAATGACAATTAAACAGTCAAGTTGAAATGTATGAGTTTATTTGTCACCTGCCTGTTCTCCAGTCTTTTTTTGTTGTCATGTTTTTTTCAGCAGCACTAGCTAAATATCTAAGGGTAAACTTAACACCTCAAAAATATTAAAAAGGTGCACAATTTCACAAAAATGTATAAAACAAGGTGTCATAATTGTTTATAGCAGGTTTATAACTAACAAACTAAACCAATGGAATTATCTGACTGTAACAAACTGAATCTACACATACACAGGTCTTCAGGTAACACTGATAATACTCCTACTAATAGCACTGGAGACTAAACGGTTCATTCACAATGTATATATTGGCACTCACTAATGAAGCCTGATTCAGAGAACATCCACACCAAAACAGAATGCACATTATTCACAACCTTAATAATTGTGAATATGAAGAACTCTTTCTACCAACCATGGCTTTGAGCGACAAAACGCAGAGCTCCTCCACAAACAAAATCTAACGACTCAGACAACACTAAATTTATTCTGTCTGGTAAAAAGTTTTTTCCATTTTCACAAAATCTGGTCAAACAAACTTAGGAATAATGTACATGTTCTTTTTAGCATAGCATTTTCATTTACAACCATGAAATATCGCCAGAGCTCCAGCTGTAGTGCAAACTAGCACACAAGGAAATACATTCCATACACTCCCACACTGTGAAATTATACATATATTTGCTCCAAATTACTTCTCATCCTCCTCACTGGGGATGAGCCAAAATTTTATCAAGCCACAATTGAACGGAAAAAAAAAATCTGCATCAACATCAATAATGTCAGTAAGCCATATACAACTTTGGCTTCTGTAAATATTTCAGAATTTGTAAGGAGAATAAAAAGAACATTTAAAGTAACAGTAATAAAGCATGTCAATAAATAACTGGTTACCCCTTGAAGCCCCCACCCACCCAAACCACATCATGTGTTCACTACTTTATCATGAATTGTGCAAGGTGTGCTTGAGCTTATTTAACTACAGCTGAAATCTACTGTGGACATGTCTGGTGACGCTCCTTTTGAGTTTTGACGTTTAGTGTTTCGTTGGTTGGCTGCATCCTTCATGCATAGCTGTTGGTTGTGACCAGCAGCTCGTACGCTGGGTCATGACTCCTCCTGCACAGCACCACGCAGGCACAGAGCATGCCCAACATCTGCAGGCAGACAGCAAGGGAACGAAAGAAAAAGCTGTTATTTGAATCCTTATGCCCATCAGCAAACTTGGCAGGAAAATAACATGAGTGTAATCAGAAAGCAAGAACAAATTATCAGTTTTTTTTTAAATTCTGATCAAGCACCCTGAACTTGTGGATGAATTCCTTTTTACCAGTATGCTAGTATGGGAAATCACATGGTGTAGGCAAATCATGTTAAACCAATATAGCATATTTTCACACATTCAGGGTGCATGCTGTGTTATAATGACTATGTTTGAGTGTAATAATAAGTGATTGGTCATGCTGTCTTAGTTGCTGCTTTGGGAGCAGGGGTTTCCTGGTCTGCAGCAAACATGCTGAGCTGTTAAACACAGTAAAAATCATTTGACACAATTAGGTCAGAGCACTGACAGAGATGACTACAGCTTTAATTATGCTCCCAACAAACATGCATTTGACAGTCAAAGAATAAGATGTTGTATGTATGTTTTTTTTTTTGCAGTGAGGCAGCTGTTTGTAGTGAATAAATTAACCTCAGGGTGAACTAATTAAAGTAGCTGTACTCCTTTCTTAGATTTAGGATTACTGTCACAATCCTTGATTTGGATCAGAATCACAGTTTTTTGCTTTCAACAAAATCTGTTTGAGCAACATCCACAGCATCAGCGGCCAAACAATTGGATAGGTTTATCTTATTAACCAATTATTATTATTATTATCTAACCAATTATTTCACAGTAAAAACTAATAACTAATCATTGTTGTATTTATTTTAACGTTCACCTTTGTATTCACTTCCAAATAAGTGGCTTAGATGCTATTGCTAGGATATAAATTTGTTTAAAACCTGTCTGGTTGCTCACACTGATAGCCTCCACTAAAAATATATATATATTTTGTTTTCCCCTTGTTATTTCAGGTGACTCCTTGTCCTCCTTACCTGTATAGATGCAAAGGTGAGTGCAGCCCATATGACATACATCATGATCTCCTTTAACTTCTTCACAACAAGAGCTTCACAACCCTACGACAGAAAATGAACGACATTATAACAACATGTTCTTACAAAACAAATGCAAAGGCAATAGTGTCAGACAACCTTTTTTATAACTTCTGTTATAGCCCTACACTTGAGCTTCCTGTTTGTACCTCTTGGTAGAGATCTGCTGGTCGAGTGAGAGTGCCGCTACAGTTACTGATGCCGGGCTGACAGCAGCTGACTGGGACGCTGTTGTTCTTAGATTCTTTGAACCAGCGTGTGTTCCTCCAGTCAGAGTAGTTGTGAATGCCACAGCAGTGAAGCTAACAGAATAATAGAAAGAGAATAGAGTGGGATAAAGAGCCTGGAGTTAAGAGTACAATTTGAAATTTGTTTCACGATCTGAAATAAGCGTACATCAAAACTATTTACACACTAAAAGGCATACAAATGTTATTGCAAAGTTATTACAACCCAATGGCTGCTCAAATTAAAATTGTAGCTGACAAAATAAAAATGATTTGACACAGCAGACTTTTCTTCTTACCTGCCTCTGCACATAGTCAATAGCACGGCTGGGAGCATCGGTGTTGGTGCCGTTGTATTCGTTGTAAACCTTCTGGATGGAGTGATTCACCTCTTTTTCTACCTAAAAAGAAAAACACAGCAGCTGTTACTGTCCCTGCTAAGTGACTGCAATTTGTATGTGTTATCTCCAAGGGACAGCTTTTCACATTATTATAAAACAAATTTACAATGTAGGCCCTTAGCTAACACTGAAACAGGAAATGATACATTAATTCATTAATTAATGATTTAATCCTAGCAAAGGAAGTCTTGAAACAAAAACAGGATTCAACAATATTATGTTTTGCTAAAATGTCAACTCCAAATGCTATGAACTCTATCCATCTTATCTTTTACCTGGAACAAATATGTAAAAGTAGTCACACAAAATATGCTACCACACATAGTGGCACAAGTTCAAATTTAAGAACATCAGACCAACTGCTGCAAACTTAGACCCACTTTCATTTAACTTTACTTGTGAAACTCATGAAGTCCAATGAGACAGTGTTTACCTTTGCCCTGTATATGTAGCCAAGCACCACCACCACACACTCTGTTACAAATACCAACATGAGAATGGCAGCAAACTGAAATGACAACAAAGACACAATGTTTAGAGGCTCATTAGTAAGGTGAATTAGAAAAGAAAATGATTATTTGGCTTCTTATATTGCTTTCAGTGCCATTAAATTCATATTTTTCTTATGTTGTTTTGTGTCTTCCTATGCTGCCTATAGTACGTAACAGAAACGTTGCATGTGTGTTCTTCCTCGGCATTCAGTTGATTTTAAGGGTGCAAGTCAAAGTAGTCCACACTCACAGTTGCCAGACCACAGGAGCTTTCACGTATTGTTGCACAGCAGCCAATCAAGCCGATAATGAAGAGAAGAGTCCCAACTGCTATTATTATGATAGCAGGAATCAATGTGTACACATCTTCAAAGAAGTGGTCATAGTCGTCATATGTGATAAACACATAAGCTCCAATGTAACATAAAATTCCAGCTGCAGCCTGCAGAGAGAAACGGAGAAACAGAAGTCAGAGAGACAGCGACAGTGAGAGAATGTCCTTTGGAATTGTCAGAATTTTATATTATTATTATATCATGTTATTCTTCTATGGGTCTCACATAACAATGACTTTATGGTCATTGTTGATTTTGTTTAGATATGCCAAATTGTAATTATATAAGTATATGGTCAGACTGTTGAGCTAAAGCTATGCTAGTTGGTGGCAATTGACCCCATACATGTCCATAGCAACAAAAATGACAAGGGGGGATACAGTTAGAAAAAATGTTTTATGATAATAAAAAGGGGTGGTTAACTTTATAGGCTGTGTACTTGTGTTATTACATTATCTGGGTCACATGACAGTGATTATAAAGACGTATCCTGGAATTCATTAAAAACTTTAATTTGTTTGAAAAGTAATAAATAAATAAATATTTTTAAATTTGACCAAAAGAGACGATTACATTGTTAATTGCAATTATTTCTGAGACAATTAATTGTACAGCAAAATTTTGAACTTTTTTTCTTTAATCACACTATGCAGTACAGTAATTCAGTTGGGTGAATTATTATGGTGTATGTTGTTCACTGCTCGAATCTTATTTAAGACACTGGTACTTATCAAGCAGTGAATGGCTCAGGCCCATCCTATATTCAGGACATGGTCAAACTATACACCCCCAGCCCGTCCACTATGCTCTGCTACAGCCAACAGGCTCGCTACTCCCTCACTACGAAGGCCCAAAACAAAATCCTGACCGTTTATCCTGGCTCCACGATGGTCCCATTGACATCAGGACAGCAGAAACTCCAGACTGATATTAGATATTACTGTTCATACTGTCATGGTGTATAGTGTAGGATTTTAAAAAGCATTTTTTGTCTTTTTCCTCCTCACATTTATTTGAATTGTAAACTTACTACAGCCTGCGTTTTTAACTATGGTCATGTCAATAAACCCCTTTTTAATGTAAGGCAGAGACAGAAGTGTGGCAGGAGATAAGGCAAGAGATTGTGAACTTTAGAATAGAATATATATGAAATATAATAAAACGTGCACACACACACATTATTTCATACATAAAAAAATATGTATTTAGCTCCATCTGAGGAATAGCAAAGACAGATAGGCAACACATTTGAGAGACTGGTGAAATGTGAACTGGGCACTTATTATCTCCACATTGTTTAGCCATCCTGCGGATGACACGGTCTTTTTTAAGATTAAGCTTTTAGAGCTTTGTTGTTTATCATTTCCGTTTTCAATATTTACGTATATCTTAATCCAACTCTGTTGGTCACATGATACAATCAATGGTTCAGATGACACTGCAGGTTAACTCAGCAGCCGTTACAGGACCTGGCAGCTGCTGCATACGTCATAGCTACAACTTGTGGGAGGCAGCGACACATTGTAGCTAGCTACCGTCACATTATTGTTTCTCCAACTAGTGCTTCTCACAGTGAATGCTAAAGAGATACTGTTTCGTGGATATCCTGGCTCAAAAAGCAGCTAGTCTATCGCCAAAGTGTATCGCATCTCTGGCGCAGTTTGCTAGCTTGCTAATGCTTCCCATCCCTGGCCTCACTGGGATGCTGCACATTGTTCAAACATCCATCGTTTTCTTACCCAAAATATGAGATTGAGAAAAACCAAGACGGTTTTGGATGACGTAATTCCACACTGTCCCATGGTAACTTGAGTTCTAAAATGACAACTGTGACTATAAAAAATATATTTTGATGCACCTGCACCTTTGCTGTTATAATAATAAAATGGCTTCGGTGGTCCTGCCACACTGTGCAGACTCTTCTGCGCTCGACCAATGAAATCGCCGCAAAGACAAAAAAAAACAACAAGTCACGTGCTCCGATGACATCACCATTCACAACAAACTGTGATGGAGGATATTTAAACATTTAGCCCTGCAACAATCTAACAAATTATGCATTGTATGTTATGTAAACAGTGAAGCTTGTGAATTTCATATTAATTGGTATGTAACTTGTTGGAAGTTTGTGTTTTAATTGATAACAATGAACACCTTGTTAATAGGATAATAATATGATGACTGTGTAATAAATTACACAGTCATCATATTATTATCAATGTACCAATTCAGTGGGATGTGAGGTGTCATAAGCAATAAGAGATATTTGAAGAAGATGAATTACTTCAATATTATTATTGATCAAAAGCAACAAAGATTAATGTGCTTAACTACATCCAGTGCCGTCATCATCATTCAGTGTCATTGGTCCAAGTCTGCCTGTCTAGCAGTTGAAAAGATTAACTTTATCGGTTGGTGCTGATTTCTCAATGGCAGGACATTCATTTAGGCCTACAATAACTCAGCTACAGCTTGTACTGATGCTGGTTCAGTAGTTTGTTTTAGAAATGGCACCCCTCTTTTGAACACATACTGTAAACCTATTAAAAAAAACACGGAAAGGCAGCATCAGCACAGAGATGTGTTCATGTATGGTATTTTCTGCCTGAGGGTGGCAGTGTGGCATTGCTAGTTTTACACTGGTGTAAACTGTGTGAGAGGAAGATGTATCAAAATAAGCAGTTGGTAAAAAGACCCTACAACCATATGATAATCCTTATGCTGAATACATAAATGTTTCAGTTGTTCTGTCCTGAATTAAATAATAAAATATGCAACACAGTCCCATGGCAAAAAAATAATAATAGTAAGAGACGTGTGATACGCCCCTGCATTCTGTACTTAAATCTATAAGACCTGTGAAAGTCCTGAGCGCAAGCAGGCCGAGGCGGCCCATGCAAAGGTCTATCCTATAAATTCTTAATGGCGGGCCCGAGCGCAAGATAGATTACTCAGTTGAAAATGATCACCTTTGGGGCACTCAATCAATAATGATGGACTGGTGCCCAAAGCCTTGTTCTTATTGAGTTAAAGCTTACAATGTTTGTCTCTGTCAGCTTTTGGTGTTAGAACTGAACACTTACAAATACAAGTAGAAGCTAAGGCTACTACTGTTGACACAACATTCTTCCGCATTGTGAATTATGCATCAAGTTTTCCTGTTGGCTATAAATTGAGTCATTATTTAAATAGAACAATAAAAAACAAAGAAACAAGCTGATATGCAGGAAGGCAAAGACAGGGTATACAAAGTTATTTGCATAGACAGTCAGTGAACAGTGTAACAGTTTGTACATAGATTCACAGACTTTCGGACCATACACTATGAACAGTGGCTGTTAAGTTGATGTGATAAATCACAGAGTGATGTCTCACTGTTTATGTTTGTTCAAATTAAAATGCCCTCGCATGACATATCAAACACATTTACAAGCAAAGCTTTAATTAGTGAAAGACAAATCTGTCCAAGAAACACCCTCATAAAAACAAGCTGTAAATCATGTTGCAGTTTTTTTTTTTAAACATGATCAAAAAAAGAATTTACTGATCACTTACTGAAAATGGTCACAGCAGCAGTGTTGGCCATGATTTGGATGATATTGCAGTTATTAAAAAAATAAGCCAAATGGCCAATATTTGTCTCTCTGTTAAAAGAAAATGAAAATATCAGTAATACAATTCCCATTTAACCTTTTCAAGATGAGGAAATATATAATCTGTTTAATGTCTGGTGGCTGCATAATGCTTTCACTGAGCATCAGTATTTGATGTGACTGATTCCCCGTGCTGAATATAACCTAGTATTTAGTTATTGTCCTCTGATTGTTAAATGCTGATTGGAATTCTTTAGCCATATTTCCCCCACTAGCTTTTATACATAGCATTGCTATGCTATACACTTATTTCCAAGTTTACTGAGTCTTTAAGCTACATGGACTTTCCCTTTGAAAATATTTTTCAAACAGAGAAACAGTAAGTTTCTTGGCTAACCATTGATACAGATGTATTTATAGGGAATAAAGTATAATGATTCACTTCAACCAACAAGAGAACTGAATGATAAAATCATATCTGTGCAGGAATAACGTTTTCTTTACCTGAAATTTAATATTTAAAATGGTCTTTTATCTTTGGCAAGCATCAACTCCCCTGTGAATTTAGAGACACGTAGTTGTTTATTTGTGTAGGTCGATAGAAAGAGGGATTACTGGATAAATCTGAGCATATAAAAGAATGAAGCATTTATTTCCAAAGTAATCACAGAGCACAGAGAGATGCTAAACTGAATCTCTCATTCCCCAAGGACTGAGGAAGCATACATCGAGGGAGATCTGTGACACACTCAGATTGTCTAGAGACATCGCCTTCTTAAAGTGTTACCCATCTACAACATGTTTGGATCTGCAATTTTAAATTAAATTTACTCATTCACCACCACCCCCCACCACACACACACACACACACACACACACACACACAAAACACACACACACACACAAATTAATAATTATTATATCAATCAACACATTGAGCTGGGCTGTGCAACAGTTGTCTGACATTTCCAGCTAGCTAATAAAAGAATATTTGCATTAGAAGATGAAATTTATCTCAGTATTTAAATAGACTCACACATATTGTGTATATCAGTAAAGATAATACGCTATGGCTGACTCATTACCAGAAAATACAATGTTCTGAATCGCAGCTCATAAAAAGTGTTTTCACTGCAAAGAACATTTTGCAAATCTCCTTATCAAAGCTTGAATGTTTGAATGCTTTTAAGGAAAATGGATTTCCTGTAACTTACTGAGCAGGCTTATTTTATTAAAGTGTACCCACTTTTCTAGCCTACTAAACTACTTGTGTCCAATTTTCTGCACCTGAAAGTTATAGAATTTCAAGGCTGTTGTTTGGCCAAATAATGGTACCTTAAAATGTGTATTTATGGTGAAAGGAATACAAAAATAATTTCTTGGACAAATTATTAGGAAGACCTCTTCTTCTTTTTTTAAGATTATTTTTTAGGGTTAGAAAGACCTCTTAGTATAACACAATTCAACAGCACTACAGGCTGTCGCCTCCAAACTGACCATAAATAAACAGTTGCAACATTTGAACCTTCATGAAGGTAGGATTTATTGCTGGACTGTTGTAGCAGACTGCATTAGTTTTTAGGTGGACCTAATGAACTGTGTTTGTTCGTTATTCTGAGTCACTACTTGGGCCAAAATTGTGGAGTTAACCAGAAATCTACACTACACAACTCTCATCTCTCACACCTATGGATTATATAGTCCATGTTTTCTCCCACCACTCTGAATACAGAGCATATTATTCACCTTGAAAGTGACGTAAAACAGACATGGTATTGTGGGAGAGATGTTGAAATAGCCTGCTGTCTGGATTAGCCCAAGGCAAAGAATGGGTCATATCCCCTCACCACTATTGATTGAGAAAACAGATCATCCCTTTATGCAAGGACAGGAAAAGTATAAAATATAATATTGATTTAATTTCAAATATTCAGAAAACTAGAAAGTGTGATTTATATAAGCTGCCTACATTTGGATTTATATAAGTGTTATTTTTAGGAAAATGCCTTTA
The DNA here is from genome assembly GCF_010015445.1 of Perca fluviatilis. Taxonomy (NCBI): domain Eukaryota; kingdom Metazoa; phylum Chordata; class Actinopteri; order Perciformes; family Percidae; genus Perca; species Perca fluviatilis. The sequence continues at coordinate 33,218,371 of NC_053114.1, forward strand.
CCACAAAAGGGAGAAAATCTTACTCATGCTGAACAATCAGTTTTGAGTGTTGGGCCTATAAATAAAGGCTGCGAGGTCACATGTATCAGACCCCTGTGGGGAAAACAGAAGCGGGCAAACTTTGTAGAGCCAAGACCAACATAAAGCTATAACTACAAAAACTTTTCTCTGTTCATTTTAAGACCTGAGCTATGTGTAGGCCCTACTTTAGTTTTTGAGGCCTCAATGAATCATACTTTTTTCACTCAAGGGGCGTTTAGACACTGGCATTTTCAACATCTTTTCTATATTCTCCATTGTCTGCACTCAGAAACAAAGAGAGGAAGCCCAGTTGTGTAGCCATAGGCCTAATGAAGTAAGTCTGTGTATAGCTTAGGCTACTTACAGAATTTCAGTAAATCAAAACGTGACCCATCAATATGTCATAATTTATATGCCGCAGATCAGTCACAGCAGTGCAAATAATCATTTTATTTAATATAAATAACTTTAAACTACAAGACAATGTGAAATAGTATCACCAAAATAAATAGAAAAAAAAACCTTTACGTGTATTGCAAATGGCACATCAGCAGTATGACAGTTACAGTAAATTACAATCATGATGAGCAGGAGACTGTAGACTGCGACTAATGTATTTATTTGAACCCATGAGCCCAGATGACCCCGCATCCGTGTCCATGCGTGCCAGACATCCTCTGTATCACTTTCTGCGTTGGATGTAGCTTTCTAAAATCTTCATCAACATGTCCCCCTCCTGAAACAGAGAGACCATAACATCAGATTAAATGTCAGAATTTCAGTCATGTTTGTGCGCAAAAACAAAACAAAAACACGTTTGGACTTAAGTGATGCTCACCTGAGTTTTCGTGCGGCTCTCCAGTGTATCCACCTGCGCTTGTAACGCCACCTTCAGGAACTCTTGGAAAAGCTCCACGAGAGCGCTCTGCCCCGCAGTGTCTTCCAGTGCATCAGCGCCATGCCCCTCAGCTGAAGGCAGCAGAGGGGTATCCATCACACTCTTCTTCCCCATGAAATGTCCTGCCAAATCAAAGACAATGCTCGTTAGTAGACTTCAGTTATGTGAGACCTGGAGAGAAAATACCTTTTAGGGACATGACAAAATCAACATCCTTAGAGGCAGAAAATGTGATCATGTAAAAAGAAATTTAATATAGCCTATGAGGGAAATATATGACAGATTCTTTAGGTTTCATCCAATGCAAACATGACCGATTTGTCCATAGCTGTTCAATCAAAAGATGGTTCTTACCTGTAGCCCAAAGATTGCCTCTTGGATTCACTTTAATTTTTGCAACTTTATTCCTAAGCTCAGTCAGGTCGAAACTGACTGCGGCGGTAAAAGACATGAAAGAAAATAAGACAAGATAAGCAAATAAGCCACACTGGCAAACATTATTCAGCGTAAACCCTTTCATCTCAACGCGGAGCGGCGAACTGTCCTCCAGGGTGCAAATGTCCAAGTGTCTCCTGTTGGTCGTGGATTGCTCAGACGCATCCTGCTTTTATAGGCTCTCCTGTGCGGGGCGGGCTCTGTTTATGTTGCGTGTACAGCCATCATCATAAATCGAAATCGGCGAACTGTCCTCCAGGGTGCAAATGTCCAAGTGTCTCCTGTTGGTCGTGGATTGCTCAGACGCATCCTGCTTTTATAGGCTCTCCTGTGCGGGGCGGGCTCTGTTTATGTTGCGTGTACAGCCATCATCATAAATCGAAATGTACTCAGGGGAGTTATTGTCAGGGTTTCGTTGGGCCGCGCCTCTGGCTGTGCGTATTTTACGCACCACCCGACTTATCTTTAACTCACCGCAGATGCGAATGTTTGTTGAGAAACAGCGATCAATTATCATCAATTACACGAGCAGCAACATACCAGTGGGCAAATGTTCTATGTGTAGACTAATTGATTCATTAAGGTTTGATTTTTACATTCTCCTGAAGGCTGGACGTTTTTTTGGGGGGGCTGGGGATGGCTGCACAAACAGTAGGCTATATTTAGATTTAGGAAATCCCCTCAAATAAATGCATCATGTTCTTACAATTCATATTAAACCTATCAAATATTCTATGCCACAACATACAGTATATCACAACCATTAATACGAGCTTCATACATACTAAAATCATTTCTTGGAGGTTGGGCACTGTTTATTGTTTGGTTGTGGCCAGATCCACAAAATGGCAGAGGTGATGACAGCTCATGCTTCCTTCTTGAGCAACACATAGTAATTTCCTGCACAGGTCCCTTGAACCCCCTCCAGGTCTCAGGGCCAGGTCCTTAACAATGAGCAACGTGACATTTGGCCAGTTGCAGCATGATGCTGTGATCACCATCAGTCCTCTGAGGACAGGAGAACCTGCTGGTTCTCACTGCTAATTTAGAGCTGATAAGACAGACGGGCTCGTTGTCACTTCAGGGTGCTAAAGTTGCAAGTTTAGTGGAAGGGCTGCAGTTTGCGTCTTGCTCTTTTCATAACCTTTGGCATTCTCTCTCTCTCTCTCACACACACATACACACACACTTGTGATTTTAGACATTCTGCATAGCTGAATGTCAGTCTAATTACTGTCTGGCCATCACGGCATCACTCTCACCAAGTTCAGATTGGATGAACCGAGATAGCCGGGGTTTTATGACTGCATTTCCTTAAAAGATGTATATATATATATATATATATATATATATATATATATATATATATATATATATATATATATATATATATATACACATACATCAAATCTCAGGCTTAAAACAATTGATTCATAGGTCAAGGGGCACACTTTATTTCTAGGGCTACTTGGTGTTGCTTTGTTTACTCAGGGCCACACCACAAATGGAAAGTTGACAGTGTAACTACACATATTCATCTAATTGTGACCACTGAAGCATGTTTTTGTGACTGAAGATAGCAGTGATAAAAAAGTCCCACCTAACAGGCAATGCAATCAAGGTCTTTGATGTCAAGTGAAGATGGCATCCAAATGCAATCTCAGTCCAAGTTCAAATACCCCAATAGTTTTAAGTGGATCCATATTATGATTATATGTTGATCCATGAGATTACATGACTTTGTTGGAAAGCCTCAGTCGAATTGACCTTGACTGCAGGTACACTTTACGTTTGCTCTCAGTATTTAAACAAAGAGAATAGAAACACTCAAAGCATGTCTGCACTAATGAAAAGCTCAGCCCACTTAAAAAGAGGCAGCATCTACAGTACAGGCCAAAAGTTTGGACACACCTTCTCATTCAATGCGTTTCCTCTTTATTTTCATGACTATTTACATTGTAGATTCTCACTGAAGGCATCAAAACTATGAATGAACACATATGGAATTATGTACTTAACAAAAAAGTGTGAAATAACTGAAAACATGTCATATATTTTAGATTCTTCAAAGTAGCCACCCTTTGCTTTTTTATTAATAAGGGGAAAAATTCCACTAATTAACCCTGACAAGGTACACCTGTGAAGTGAAAACCATTTCAGGTGACTACCTCATGAAGCTCATTGAGAGAACACCAAGGGTTTGCAGAGTTATCAAAAAAAGCAAAGGGTGGCTACTTTGAGGAATCTAAAATATAAGACATGTTTCCAGTTATTTCACACTTTTTTGTTAAGTACATATTTCCATATGTGTTCATTCATTCGCATAGGTCTGCAAATTCACCTGAATTTGACAGGGGTTGTTACTGGTTTTGTAGAATATTTGGATTTATGAATGAAAAAACTATGATATATATCCTCTTCATCTTATTTTAAGGAACCTTTTATTTTTTTTTACTGAATTTCTATAAAAGAATACATTTATCAAAATGATATAGGATTAGTAACAATTGTCCTAGAAAACTGTATTTCTAAAGGATTTCCAGAAGAGATATTGCTTTTTACTCTCTAAAACAAGAAGACATAACTTTTTTTATGTGAATTTATTGGATTCTGTAGTAGTAAAAGCAGACGTAGAGACAATAAACAGTCAACTTGCGATATGTCTTTTCGACATTTCCTGATCACGATTGCTCCATCACCCAAGAAAAATGTTTTTAATTCCACCACTGCAGGGTCGACATCCTCTGTAGTAGCTGTTTATGTAAAGCACGGGCCAAAACAAAATGAGACAGAGTTAAAATAATCCATAGTGAATGGTTACCAGATTTCATATTTAATATCATTCATGTTCAGTTGTCATAAAATACTTCACATATCTTTTTCAAAGACAATGATTCAACAAGAAAGAAACAAGATTTAATTTTATCTTGATGAATGGTGTTTCACATTCTGAGAAATACAAATAAAGATCGAGTTTCAAAGTAAATCTAGCCTAGTTCCCACACAAAAATATTTTTAAAGCTTGGATTTTTCAAATGTAAAACACCCTATCCACATTTCTACAAAATGTTCAAACAAATGGTACAAAAAAGCCAGTTGGGTTTGACAAAGTCTAACTTAATTCTGTTTTGAAAGGCATGACTGAGGTTTCCTGGACGTAGTTTAACCTTCTTGAGTCCTGAAGTTTGGGTAACTCACTCCCGATGGACCAGCACAAAGAGACCCAGCAAGAAGAGAACAGCGTACTGCAGAATGAAAACACCAACAAATGTAACAAATTAGATGGTCATGCAACATTTTTAAGCTGTAAAAAAATCGTGTTACTGGGACTGGTGTGATGGGGTCTACCAACTTACTTTGAACTTGGGGTAGTCATTCATGAGAATGGTGACAATTCCAATGTATGGCACGAACCTGGGGGTGATAAAAATGTTTACGGTCAAGAAATGTAATTGATGCATAATATATGTCTGCTTGTAACTGATAACATTTCCTACAGTACACAAATGGTCTACAACTTAAGTCACTGAATGAAAAGGGCAGAAATAAATGGGGCCAAAGTCTCCCCTGCGACTCTCGTCCACGGTCTGGAAGCTGAAGCAGGAACGGTTAATCCCTGTTGCATATTCATTTTTGAAAATAAAATCAGGCCTCCTTCTACATTCACTAACTGTCTTTCGGCCTACGCAACAGAGAACAAGCTATTTAAAATAAATCTATGTGCAGCAGAGCAAGAGGTGAAACATTGTTTCAGCAAACTATTTGAAGATTAATTCACACTGCTTTGCCATTGACCGCATCATTTTTAAGAGCAGCCACTGAAATAAACAACATGGATTCAGATCTAATTGCAAAGCCAAACAAAACAGCACAGCTGTATGGCAAAAAACAACAACGGAAAAGATAATTGTTAATCGCAATTATTCGTATGACAATTATTGGTCAACTTAAGTTTCATGATAGTGACAGCCCTGTTCTGGGATGAACATATGCTCAAACATTAGGGGTGGGAATCACCAGAGGCCTCACGATATGATATCATCACGATACTTATGTCACGATACAATATTATTGCGATTTTAAACATATTGCAATATTCTGCAATATATTGCAATTTATTACCTTTTTTCCAACTTCAAATTTTTCCCAGTTTCAAATGATGTCCCCAAAGGAAAATTTTGTCAACATTTTTTTTATCTAAAAAGATACATTTCTCTGTTTGTTCATCTCACTTCAATTGTATTGCTGCAAAATGGGGATTGTCAAGCAGACAGACTGACCAACACATATATCATAAAAGATCGATACTTGGCGTCTGTGTATCGATACAGTATTGCCACGAAAAATATCGCTATACTATGCTGTATCGATTTTTTCCCCCACCCCTATCAAACATACACCTAAGTGTTGCAAGGGATGTATGTTATGTCGCCTATCACTCTGTCGCTGATGGTTACTGTGTGCGGAGGTGCAATTCATGTTTCCTGCGCACCTGCGTGTTATCAGTCTTGTGGGCATGATGCGATATCCAAAAATATCGCATCATGCAGAGCGCATCTTGTAAAGGTAAAGGTTTTTTTTGTCCGTACAATAAACAACCAGAATGCAGTTATTCAGTCATGCTCTGTGATTGGACATAGCACTTCAGAAAGACCTCCCTATGTTAGCCCTCTCAGTGGCTGATAGATAGATAGATAGATAGATAGATAGATAGATAGATAGATAGATAGATAGATAGATAGATAGATAGATAGATAGATAGATAGATAGATAGATAGATAGATACACACACTTCTGGAAAAGCACTGATGAAGAGAAAGAATTGCCTAAGTCCTACCTTGTTCAATATCAATTAACTAGCAAAGATAATAGAACAACCCTAATCCTCAAATTTTAAACAGAACAGATGGGAAATTGCTGCTTTTTGCATATGACCTTCTTCTGAGTTAGTCACCAACCAAAGACAAACAGGACTATCATACGCAATTCCATTAGATTGTACAAGTGTTGCTTGCATTGGGTCCTTGGCAACACAAGTTTTATCTCACCAATAAAGAATTGGGTTTCATACATACTCTCTGCTAGACTAGTCATTGGTTGCAATTCTCCTGAAACATATCTGCAGGGTTTCTGCAGGTTTCACCAAGTCAAATTTAAGGCCTTTTTAAGACCATTATGAATGAATTTAAGACCTACTAGTGCAGTGCCCATGCAAACTCTGTTTTTGTGTGTGTTTTTAGTAATTAGTGCTGGAGTAGGTAGCTACTACTTTCGGAGGGGGAAGGGCAATTAGAGTAATGGGCGAAGATTCAGGGGGAGGTTGGCTGAAGTAGGTAGCTACTACTTTAGGAGGGGGGAGGGTAATTAGAGTGGCAAGAAGCTATTTATGGTTCTTTCAATCATAGATTTCTCATTTCTTATCTAAACGTCGTCAAACTTGGCACTGCACACTAGGGTTGTGCATCGTCGATAGTGGCTGACTTTTTTTTCCCCCTTACGTGCAACCTATTTGTGAAAAAGACCATCGCTTTGAGCAGACTGGATTGGCTGTAGTGATACACTCTCTCTCCCTGTCAGTAGTAGCTCGCTCTACCTGGACTACTAACGTATCAGCATGCGGTAAGGTCATGCTCTGCGCCTCGGCTTGGACAGAGCGTCCTCGAGAGAGAAAAGGCGTTAAATGCTATCACACTTTCCTTTCTCCCCTCATTGGACTAAAGCCTGTTTAATGGTTCTGCTCTCCATGCAGAGCTTTCGCCGTAGCCTACGTAAGTGGCCTGGTGTTTATACTTGTGCGCTGGTGTGTGCGTCGAACGGGCGTGTGTGTGTGGGGGGAGTGGGTGATAGAGTGAGGGAGAAGTGAGAGAGTGACAGCAATTAGCTTTGGAGCGAGTACCGACTCTAGAGTCATAGTGAGAGAAACAAAGTGTCTTCCCTGTGCTTTCTGACCATGGTGGGAAATCTTTAGCGGGAAAAGTTAACCCTCTCCTTGATTTCACGTTGGTTACGGAGAATGAGAACCAGGAAATGAGTCGGGGAAAAGCTACCAAGCGGCGAAGCGGCGATCGCGTCGCTGCGACGTGTAGTTACATTTTTTGAGAGGTGCATGTCAGGCTACGGCGTAGGGTCCGGCGTAGACGCAGAGGGGTCTGCAGGGGGTACGCCGTTGATTCGACGCAGAAGCATAAAACGGCCTTAAGTTTGTGGACACTGCTGTGCATCAATAAGTAAGTCCGATGTCCTGTGGGCACGGGACAATGTTATGTAGGATTTATGAACGTACGTTAGCAACAGTAGGCTAATTCACGAGGGTGCTATTTTATGTGTGAGCTAATATTGCACATCTGTTCACGTGCGCTGCCAGAGTTATGTTTCTGTTTATTGAATGCGTAATGCAAATATAACCGAGAATGTAATTTAATCTCAGTAATGACGGTATATTAGGTTATTTGTGTCGCTCTGTTAAAGGCAAACGTTCCATTGTACTGTTATTACACAGATCATGAAGATCTGTTTGAGTATAGACTTTACGGCACCGTAGTTAAGTAAAAGTGGGTCAAGTTGTAATTTACTGCATATTATGTTATTAAGATATCTGTATTATTATGTTTTTTTTTCCCAAACAATGTACTTACCCCCTAGCTCGTCCCACCACATCTTTTTTCTCCAGCCAGTGTTGGCCCTGCTTGTACAGTCCTCTGTCATCCACTGCATTGTTGTCCCCTTTGGTCAAGAACTTAATGTCTCCATTTTCCCTGTGGAAAAAGTATCAACGTGATTTTTCAGTACATCCGTGTCTGGATGAGTATACGCGATGAGTGTGAAACATCACAGAGGCCTTTGTGAGCACTTTTAGATTGCTTTCCAATACAGTTCAATACTATCAATGGCACACTCCCACTATATGTTAAAGAAGTTCACTAAATCTAGATTGAAAACCCACCTCTACTCTTTATACTATAGCCAACCATACCACACCATCCTTTCTGCGTCCTTCACAAACAAAACGTTCACTTATTTGTTTATTATTACTGCTTTAACGCTGTTCAATTGTTTTGTTGCTGTCGGTTAGTTCTGTGTTCATTTAATTGTAAAGTGCACTGAGACCATGTCTAATGGTGATTTTACACTTTATATAAATTTGATTCTCAGGTTTGATACACTTGCATCAGACTCAGTGATACTGAGAGTACAACTTAATCATGGACAACACAAATAAAATATGTGTATTTATACTTTTCATGGATCTTTAGTACTCTGTGTACTATTGGGATCTCTCTGCCTTCTATCCTGAAGACAACAATCTCTCCGACTCGGATGGGATCCTCTACGCGGTTGGTCAGAAAAAGCAGGTCTCCTCTGTGGAAAGCTGGCTCCATACTCCCACTGAAATGAATGGTAGATACACATTAACAAAGTTAGTTAATACCATTTGGATCATTTAAACAGAACATTTTCACTCTTAATAAATGGCAATGGCCCAATGGCAATCTCTGTTTAACAGCCGTCCTCCACAACTTGTGGCAGCGAGTCATGTCTTTTAAGAGTTGAAAAGCAACTAAATGTTATGCGGTGTGGAACTGTTTTAAATTGGAAAACAACAAACAAACCCCAAAAAAGCCACAAGGAGGTATTAACAATGACTTTCAACATGACTGCTCAACATTACATGACTCGCGATTAGGACCACAAAGCCATCGGCATCAGGACATCCATGGACATACCTACCTATCAGTGGTCAAATTTGGACTGCATTGCTTGCAATACTTAAAACTAAAAAGTAATACATGACAAAAAACATATTTCAGTCAAAAAATGACTTCACTGAAAGAACATCTGGCAGAATAAACATGAATTACAGGGAGTTACGAGCCATAACATTCTTTAAACAGCAGTCTATCACTTTACTCACAGTATGATCAACAGGTCAACAGTTGATGCTTGCATACACCGTTACTGTTCACAACCGATTACTGTAGACCAGCAACAGGCATGCATGAGAGGACTAATTGTCATAGTTAACAAAGCAATTTTTATTAAGTAAATTATGTACAGACACTTTCTCAGAATCAGAAAGCGATTCTGTAAATGTGTTGCAGAAGGATCCTATTTCCATGCACTTGTTCATTAATATTGCTGTATTAAGCATATTGTTGGGGAAAATATGAATTGTTTTTAATATTAGTTCTGTTTTCAAAGATTTGGATTTAATTCATTTTCAGTTGATAAGGTGGTCATTATGGTATTCCGTAGCCTCGTGAGACCGTCCTGATCTCGCGAGCTCAAGTTTTCCACTCGCAGATCAGTCTGGCATCTTGAGATAGAGAAAATTTGGAGCTGTTCGCCAAATGACCGACCAATCAGCGTTGGTTTTGAGGCAGGTTTAGGTGTGATGCAACGAGAAGCGTCTATCACCAACATAAGTGGTGATAGACAGATGGTTTAGCCAATCAGCTAACCAGTATTTTCAGACAGAGGTAGCCCTAATTCTGTTAGCCGCTCACTAATGCTTTTTTTCTCTTGGATCCTTCTTTTGGAATATGGACCCGGAAACTGAAATGGTGCCTTTTATTCGTAAATTCAAGTTACACAAACGGCAAATATCCTTTACAGACATGTTGCTTGATTGATGAGCTAACGAGCTATGCTTTGCCTGCAGCAGCAGCAGCAGCAGGGGTAGCCTGGCTAGTGGTTGTATTTGCATACTGATTGGTTGATTTGGCTCGTCTATCACCAACATCTGGCGGAGTCAGGTTAGGTATTCTGTGTTCTTGGTAATGAAGTCCCAGTTTTCTTACAGTGTATGGACTAAAATGTCTTGCTATGTAAAACTCCAAAAGGTGATGTTTGGGGGATCTTCAGATTTTTCTGGAGAAATTAAACAAAATCTAGTTATTTTCTTGTACAACAGAGACGCAATTCTTCAAGATCGTTGCCGACTTTAACTTAGTCTAATTCAGTCTGAGGATGTGGGTGATGCTCACCCCCATGACCGCTTAAATCATAAATATGCAGTTCATAGAAAGAGATGTGATAGAAGTAAAATTTAAAACTGCCAGCTTTTCACTAAACTAGTAAGAATGAGAAAAAAAACATGTCATTCTGTGACTAAGCAAAGTCTATACCAAAGCCCTCAATCTCTTAAGCTGTTTTTTCACAAAAGAACTCCGGACTATGTCCAAGGAATTAGGTCCCGACATAGGAGTTTCCCTTTCACACACGTAGCACACCACAGGAGATTGTCCATGTAAAATGACTTTACTGGAAATATTCTGTGTGCTTTAGACGAGGGGTGGCGCTGGGTAGTGTGCAACAGACAGGACATGGCACGGATTACACTGCGCCAGGTAGCCGTTCATAATTTAGTCATAATCAACAGAGTCTCTGCCGATCCCTGAATCTGTCTGACGATTTCGGCAACAGTCGTTAAGGACAGAAGTTCATTGTCTCTCCAGTTAGACATTTTCCTTGCCATCTTCATGTAAACCACCCTCCTATTTCACCCTCAGATGTTTGTTTTCTTCCGTTTTTGCGAGAGCAGCATGAAACGTCACCAACACGCCCACATGCTTGCTGTGAATTTTCACATTTTTGGCACAAACGGAGATTACACGGATTTTGTACTAGGGAGCTGGCGGGGTAAGAGCTCCTGATGTCTGATCCAACTGATTCGGACATTTGCATTCTCACGTAGAGCTCCGTAGGGTGATTTCTAGATAATGTCAGGTTTGCAGTGCATGTGTGAAAGGGGCTTTAGTGTCTCACAAAAATACCTTACAGCTGTCTGAGGGAAAATGTAATATTAGTAACATTTGTATCCAGTCATCACACACACACACACACACAACACAATAAGCATATACAGTACATCTAGTATACAAAATGGTTTCAACAGTATAAACAAAGTAATTAAGAGTGAGGCACAGGCAGAAGCAAGAAGCAGAAGTTTATGACTATCCTATATACTTATCAATGTAGGCTACCCTCCATATCCCAATCAATAATGAAAAAAATAAAATAAAAATCACACTGACTGATGAGGCACAAATGTGGCTTCCCTATAATAAATAATTAGCAGTCTTTTGATACCGTTTTGTTTCTGTAGTTCTGGCATTTTTGATCTTTGCTATCTTATTTTATCGTCTTTAATATTTCTAGTATATTTCTTGTATTTTCTGTTTTTGTGTGAGTGAGTATGTGTGTATGTCCTTGTAACTTGCTGCTGTAACAGAGGAATTTCCCAATTCAGGATTAATAATGTCCATCTATCTATCTACTTGTTGATTATTCTGTGCACAGGTTTATGTTTATTCCCATGCAAAACCCACCACCCTGGGATTCTTTAATACTCAGGGGAAGTTAGTTAAATTCTCACAACACCAACTCTCATCAGCAGAGGCTAGAAATGCCAAATTAAGGCAACACAGAAATTTAAATCCCAACACATGTGACTAATTTACCTGAGAACAACAACAATTGGACTCTCACTGCCAGTGACAACCATCAGTCCCTTCCAGATCATCAGCGCAGAGGAAACAATCATACCAAAGTTTAGCACCTGGTAATACAACTGTAAACAAAAACAAAAAAAGGAATATTAAAATTTCAACAACCACTCAAAACATACGTGTACTTGTATACGTTAACTATAAATAACGCCATTTCAGGTATAAACTAACCCAAGACCAACTTAGTAGTGTAAAGCTTGAATATGTTCACCATATGTTTGATATGACATGGAATTCAGTGGTGATTCACTGGTCTGACGTTACACTTTTAGCTAACAGTGCCATGGCAATTGTGGTCAAACGAGAGGAAATAGCTAGCTTCACTGAAGTCAGGATTATTGTTTAAACAAGTCTCCCATGTGTATTTTATGATGCAGTATGAATGGGACATTTTAATAGATACGTGTGCAAAAAACTGTTCACTTTCTAGGTGGCTAACAAGTGACAGAAATGCTACTGCGTTTAAAAGAAAAGCGGTCGACGGCTAGTTAACGTTAGCTCGTCTCTCACCGTACAAAGAGGTGGTCGTAACATCAGAGTAAACTAATGTTCGGGTACATACCTGCCGCTTATTCATGCGACGAACATCGTCCAGAAAGTCTAAAGATAACATTGTTGCAAATACTACTGAGTAGAAAAAGCACCTAAATCACATTAAAACGTTTAAAGTAGCGGACATATGGATGTACAGTCAAGCACTGTAACTTGCATCCGAATCTTCCGGGTGCGCGCAACCGGAAGTCCCGCCCGCGTGTGAGCGCTGTGTTGAGGTGTCAGTTCAGGATACGAGAGAGAGCAGAAGTGGTTTTCAAAACGACAAAACTAAAGTAAAACGTACGTTGCTGCGACTCTGTGTTTGTTCAGTAGGGTTTTACATTAGTTTAAGGGCAGCCAAGAGGCGTTGCTACGTGTAATAAGGACATTAATGGGATAGATGAGTTGGATGTGTAGATAAATCTAGGCTAACGTTATATCCCGAGGCAAATTGCTGTACAGCAGTTGCAATACGAAGTGAGAAGAGTGCAACTGTAAACGTCTAAGAAAACAATAATGTGCAAATCCAAAATATGTACAATATGTTTACGTCCAGTGCAGAACAAACAGCAACCCTGCCTACAGCAGTCAGAGTGTAGCCTACAGATCGAACTGAACCGAACAAAAGATGGATAGCTCACGTCTTTGGGTTTGTGTTTTATTTATGAGTTTTTTTTATTTTTATATGTAGCCTATGCATGATTGTATGTAGCCGATCTGTTAAACTTGTATGATTATAAATCATAAATAAATTAGGTATAAATGTATGGGTGCATAGCTAAATGTAGGCCAATAGTTTTATATTTTGAGGATGTAGGCCTAATCATATATAGCCTATTTGTATTAATGTAAATTCGGCTTCTATTCAGTTGTTAACTGTGAGCATGACTGCTAATAAACTCGAACTCATTCATATACAATGCCAAAATCAGGTTAAAAGGTGAATTAAAAACATATAAATATGTTAATGTTATGGATCAGTCTAGGTGCGTAGCCTACAGTATCCTAAGTGTAAGAGTAATTCAGAATGTTTATACGCCCATGAATGCCTCTAATGTTTTCTGCTTTCAGATTAGGCTACTTGAGCCATTTTTGAGTGCAGATTAAAAAATAAATATGTCAAGCTTGGGCGAAAACATTCATAATACAATAGTCTTTCTTTCTCACTGTGAATCAAATGAAGTAAGGCTTAGTGATATAATTATTATGACTCAGTCGGTATCATAAACCAAACAACCACCAATAAAAACAATCACTCTGAATGAATAATTTATGACATATTAATGGACGCCTTTAAAGTTGGGTAAACTATATTCTGCAAATAAAACCATGCATAAAGTGAGTGTAGGTGAGTTTACTTTCCACTACAACCTTTATCAACAGCTGGACTGTCAAAATTGTAACCACAACAAATGAACACAGTGAGAAGCTTTCACCACCACTAATTATTAACTGCTTTCTTATATCATGGACCACATCTAATTTCCTATAGGAAGTATGTTTGACTGAGTAAGTGATAACATAATTAGTGACCACACACCTGAAACCCACCTGCCATTTTTGTTTGTTGACTCAGCCTGTGTATTATTAGTGAAACATATGTTACACTTGTTTGAGCCATCGTTAAAATGTCAGGTTTTATGTTGGCATTTATATGACTAATACTTAATTGTTTTTTCCCTCAGTGTTTAAGTCATTCAATTTCATTTCAAAACATGTTCTGAGACTGTGTTCACTGTGTGTTATTCTGAATTATGTTTTGTTTTTCCCTGATGCAATGTGTTTCAGCAACACTTTTCCTAGGGACACGTGTTTGCAGGGACACACATGTACAGATACTAATCAATAATGACAGCGCCCATGTTATAACATTGGAAATTTATGTTACAATAAATTGTAACCCCAAGGAAAGATTTAAAATAAAAAGCTCTATCTTTAGAGATCTTTATCTTAAGTTTTCCATTTCTCTACTGAAGAAAAACATTAATACTGTATGTTTATAATTGTTGGTGGGTAAAACAAGTGTATTCATAAAGGAGTATCCTGAAAGTATTACATTAATTTTTGTCCCCTGAGTAAGATTTATAAAATACAGATGATCCACTCTGTCAAACCAACCAAAAAAGGACATATTAAACCTCAAATCATTTACAGTTGTGTGTTATCATCAGATTAAAAAATTGAACATTTTACACGTAATTTTGTAACAAAACTTTCTTCTGTGCAATCTGTGCTGCATGCATGAAAGTGCACTTATGGAACAATGGCAGCTGTCAAGTTCCCACACGCTGCAGAGTTCAGTTGCTCATTAATGTTTGTGCTTCTCTTGGGCAGTTTCTAACGTAAAAGTACTCTTTGGATTCAACAATTTTGTTTTTTCTTATATATTCCTAAAAGAGCATTATGTAATGGAAATTTGTCTAAAGTCATACTTCCATATATGCTTAATCTAAAAGCAGAGTGTGAATGCTATATGCCAAACTGAATTTCACAGTTGTTTTCTGATGGCTTTGCTCCCTCAGATTGTTGTGAACTGTTGTGTCTTGGTGATACATTTGCCATGCTTCATACAGAGGAAGCTGTAGTTGCTGTATATCCATTATAATTTTCACTGCAACCCTCTGAGCAGAGGAGGACAGAAGTTGTGAAGTGGTTCCAATTATTCTCCTAATGAAATTAAAGGCTCATGTTTTGATTGAGTTTTTTTAACTACATACCACCAAGAGCACTGAGCGATATTGAAAACCATTAAAGTTGTTTAGAGGTTGTCCACAATGCATCTTAGATAGGAATACCCCTGATAAATCTGGATTGATTTGTTGTAGATATTGCAGATGTCACAAGAAGTGTCTGTGGTGAGCTTTATGCAAAACATAATTGAGCAGATTTAGCAGCATATTGATGACTGTTTCAGACTCATCTAGTATGCACATCTCCTCTTTCTATGCAGTTTTTGAAAGGAGGATTTATGAACCCTATTGAACAGCACTACGTGCATACACTACAGCATTTAGGCAAAACTGATTTTATTCAGATTAAGCCTTTATGTTCCCCATGAAAAGAAATAACCTGAGATATGCATCAGAATGTAATTATTTTGTAGTCAGCAATAGCTTGCTGTGATATGGTAGATTAATTTAGCACTGACAGTCAACTTAGCAATGGCACCGAGACCAATGGCAGCCTGGGACTTTTGGCGTACTGGAGATAAAAGTTTTTTCAAATGCCAACTAGTCTGTGGCATTTAGGGACGTGTGATAATTTTCATATAATCTGCCAAAATGGTCACAACTACCCTGGCCTGCCAATGGTAATTGAGGTCAGTCAGGCACAACAATGAGAGGTCAGAATAACAGGCAGCCTTGTGAGAGTTTGGGTCTTAGATACCACACTTGTCACTGTTTCTGTTTTTCCTCGTTTTTTTTTCTCCATTCGATTGAATGAGATCTTATCGACTGTGCATCCTCATTGTGCCTCTGATATTGTACAAATAATGTCTGGCTGAATGTAGAGATGTTATTTTATAATATTACCGTACGAGGTGGTCAAAATGAAATAAGGTCTTTGCATATTTTTACATGTTGCCACATAATGAGCCTGAATGTGAGACTGAAAGTGTTTAATGTGCTAAAGACCGAGTGTGAGGTCTTCACATTATCTCAACAATATGTCCTATTAAATGCAATGGCAATGACTTAGGCCTATACACACACACAATTTCTACAGTTAAGGACTTACAATTCTTTAATTTGCTACGTCTTATCATGGGTATTAATGCTGAGATTACTGTGAGTGATTCAGTGCTCTTTATAGCGTTCGGCCAGAGCTACTCAGTGCAGCAGGAAGAGCTGTGCCAATGCATCTTTTTTCTGTAATTTCCAAGCTTCGCTCATAATTTTTTCTGTAACTCCTTGCAGGAATCTAATTTGGATTAAAATATGTGTCATTGTCTGACATTATTTCTCTGAGACAAATGTAATTTTTCTAATAGACAAGATACTGACTATGTAAAGAGATCTGATCTTACAAAGTGAACATGGCGCATGATATGATTTGAGTTGAAAAATAGTATTGATTTTACATATTTTGCCACTCAGTGATGTGGCTATAACCCTTGACCTACCTTTATAATATTAATACTTTTATTTCTGTGTATATTTTGTGATGAGTATGTCACTTTTTGGAATAAAATAAAACTATACCTCTACTTGTTCTTCATTGCCATTTGAAAACTGCTACTCAGTGACTAAATATTTGGCCCATCAAACCCTCCAATGTGAAATCTGTAAAAGCAGTCATATTTAGCATTGACAGATGTGACTGTGGGAAATGTATTTAACCTCTTTCCTGATTCACCTCAATATCGCCATAGAAAGTTTAGTCAACTAAAATCAGACATCATTTAAAAAATGTAAGTAAAGTTGTTTTACTTGTCTTGTTTTCATCAATGGTGCGGTGATTGAACTAACAGTAGGTGGCAGGAGTGTGTTGTCTCGTGATAGGTCCAATCTTCTCCATGTTGTAATCACACCTCAGTTACGTTACATCCAGTCTGTTGATCTACGATACCTTCCGTGTGGCTGGTCCACAAATCCAGCCACGTCTTCTAAATAGAGTCATGAATGGAGAGCACCAGCTTCAGCGCCCTGTGGACGTGGTGGAAATCAATGACTAAATGAGACACGTGGGCCAGATGTCATGCAGTTTTGTTCTATTGACATTTAAATACAGGTTTGTTGTCATTGTTACAGATGATTGTTTTTCTTCGCCCCAGACATTGAACACACCGGAAAGTCTGTGAATGCCATTATCTATAATTCATGATGATGCTGTAGTAGCCTATTGCAAGTGTTATGACCTGCTTTTCAAGTCAATATCAGGCACAGGCCTACTGTGCATTTTGTTACAAATTGTTATGTACGGGTCACAGATTATAACAAAGTAGAGTGTAAGAAATATAGACTATATAACAGAAGCATCAGCTACCCCACAAAAAAGCCTGTCACATCTTCCTTCTGTAAGCAGCATCTGACCCTGACAACATCAGAAGTTACACTAAGTGAACTTTTTTTTTTTTTTTTTTTTAACTCTTAGGCATACATAGCTTCTGGCACTGCACACACTTGTGCGTGAGGGGCCACCGCTTACATAAACGATGACTCACTATTGAATCACAAATGATTATCATGATGAAGTTAGCCTTTCACCCTGTAAACACACACTGGTTGCGAGCAACACTTCATTCTCTAATATCTCTGAAGGAATCTGATTTACACCCAGGGGGTGGTATCGCTGTTAAGCATGCAATGGCTTAAAGAAGGATCTTTTTTTTCTTACACTACCCACAATGTCTCTTCTCATGTTAGATATTCATAAGATCCTACAGCATAACGTGATGAATCCTGTAGTGTATTTATTCCAAGTGTATATATATTATATGAACACAAATTATTCTGGATCTATGGGTGAACATGCCATGCCTTTTTTTTAGCCATGGAAGCAGTCAGACTACAAATATCTCTGAAATATCTCAACAACTATGAGATGGATTGCCATGAAATCTTGTACAGACATCCATTGTTCACATAGGATTAATCCTACTGACTTTGGTGACCTCCTGACTGTATTTGTTGGTTTTAGTGAAATGTCTCAATAACTATTGGATGGATTGTAAACACCTTGATGTCCTCCTCAGGATGATTCATAATAACTTTGGTGATCCCTCTATTTTTGAATCCAGTGCCATCATTAAACTTAATACCTGCGAAAGACATCCCCCCTCAGTTTCAGCTGTGCTTTGTATTTAGTGCTGATTAACAAATTTTAGCATGCTGAAACGCTAAACTAAAATTGAGATCTGTTAAACCAAAATTACATGCTAAATATTAGCATGTTAACATTTAAGATCGAAGCATTGTTGCACCTATATAGTCACAGAGCAGCTCATATGGCTGTGGACCCTTACTCTTGTTTTAATCTTTGTTGATCCCCGTTGACGTATTTGTGCACTTTTGTGTGTTCCAAGACGGCTGTGTTTGTGTTGCTCCACGTAGTTGTTACTGGACAGATAGGATACTGTAGGATATTAATTTGCTGTCTACGGCAAAGTAGATTAGCTTTACATCTTTTGTAAAATTTTGATATAGCTGAAAAAATATTGATAAAGTGTTGCTAAATATATACATATATATATATATATATGTATATATATATATATATATATATTTATAAAATAGTCTATAGGAATCAGCCCAAATATGGCAATCATTTTCCTAGAAATGCTATAAATAACGGGTTTATGTCAGTATAATGACGACTTGGACGTAGTCCTCTCAGATAATAGGAGTCACTGAGATAACACCGGGTTACTTATCTTTCTACATGATAGTGAGTGACTGCTGATGTCAGATAGACGGAGTGGAATGGCTTTCATTACAGTGATTCAGCCCACTCCACGATATGCTAATTTCTATTAAGAATGACACTCAAAATTGAAATAGCATGCACTTTCACAGTGTCTCCAAATGTACAAGCCAAAATCATATCTTTTATTTTACAGCCAGTTGCATTCAAAGGTGCAGTTTCTAAAAATGCAGTGCAATGTAGAACAGCAAGTAAACAGTTACAGTATAAAAGCACAGCACCTTTTGCCACTTTACAACAGTTTCATGTGAAGCTATTTGGCTTGATACAATTCTGAAAAAATATAGGTTGTTTTCTCCCAGCCTTAAAAATGTGCAGTAGTGTGTATCTGTTATGGTTTAATTGACATAATAACTGCTCTACATTCTCAAAAGGGTGACTACAACAGATACATGATTGTGCTTTTCCATTTACAAGGACACTAAGACTACATATAATACCACTTCAGTTCAATTTTTTTTATCTTGCACATTCATTTAGTACAAATACGCTGACCTGAGATTGGGATTCACAATCTGTGACCTACAACGGTACAGGGATTGATAGAATACAAACCCAGGAAAGTTATTACTTGCTACTGCGCTGTAGTTTCAACCCTAAGATTGGTTGAATGAAGGCTACAATATAAAAACACCACAACACGTGAGGGCATCAATCCACAATAAGTGAAAATAGCAAGGAATGGTGGCTGTTAAAATTAAATAGTTAAGTCATATTATTATTATTATTATTATTATTAATCTCTTTCCTGGTATCTGAATGGTTGTATGCCCCTCTCATAGAAGTATATCAGCCTTCTTTCTGTCTCTTCCTCCTGGGCTGTTTTGCTGATACATACCCAACAGAGAACCATTTCTGGTTTAGGACTTCATCACGTAGAAAATCAATGGCATTTGATCAGAATACTGCTCCAATGAATAAATGTGAGATCTTTCATGTCTTATTGAGTGATAATTTTGTGATTAACATCTTTGGGAGCATCAGCAGCTTTTTGTGTTGTGGGGGTCTTTCTGCCCTCTGGCTCAGTCTTCCTGGGCAGTCGGGGGCTGCCAGCAGCTTTCCGGCCAATCTGAGGGCTGGAGGAGCCAGCAGCCATTTTGCGTTGAAGTAACGGGCTCTTGGAGCCCTTGGGCTTCATTGGCGTCAATAAAGAGTCTATGACCTTTAGTGACCTCAGGCTGAGCAGACCACAGAAATAGTTACACTGGTGCTGGGAGACAAATTGCTCAAAAACTTTGGGATTCCCTTCAACAGACAGCAATTGATGCCTGCAGCAACACACAACACACAACAAATCTTACAGTCGTGACGAGTATAAATGCAAATTACCTGTAAAATGAGTTTTTCACAGCATCATTTACAGAAACAACACAAATATACTAACCCTGTCGATTTGACTGAAATCCCGACATTGGTGATCTTGGTGCCAACACCTGCAAAACAACCCCACGCAATTACTTTATTTTCTGTTGTTCAGGTAACATTATTCAAATGTGACAGACATGCAATTTGAACTGTCACCACATTAAATCTGGTACTTAAATTATAAGAGGGAGAAAAAAATTTAAAACTGCATAAAATTCTTATTTTATTGTAAATTCTGCATAACAAATTGTGTGTAATGGACCTGAAGGTGTTTAAAATACACATTAAGGGTTGAGAAGGTTAGCAAAGTTTTAAGTACCTCAGCACACTTCTCCCTATTGCAAGCAATATTTTAGCACATTTGCTATGGTAAGGTGTGTAATCTGTCAACCAATTTTAAGCTTCACACGCTCACTGATTTTAACACAAACTTTGTAAATGTGAATGTTTGTCATGTTGTAGGATAAACTAGGAGGTTAAAATAGGAGGTGACCAAAACATCATCATATTCTTAAATATTTTAGCCACAAATTTAGGGAAAACATAACTTTCACATTGCCCTGTTGCATTCGAGCATCAGCCTACCTTCTAGCCGAGTGAGTAGCAGATTGCCATTGGTCCACTGAAAGATCCAGTGCTGCAGTGCACAGCACTTCTGCTCCGCCTCAGAGCCAGACCTCATGTCTATTCTGCCTGTCTCATCCAGGACAGAGTATTTCTGATAGACTCCTGTCAGATCAGCCTCTACTGATGCATAAGGGACTGTATTTGCTGGTCGGTACATCAGGTAGACTGGAATCACCCTGTGTGACATAGATTGGCATGCTGTTAATGACTTTTATGTTCCATGTACTGTAAATAATACTCAAGAGGATGTTAGCATTTGATAAGGAGTTAACTGATTGTACTTACTCAAGAGAGGGGCCAAAGTTTTCAATCACTCTTGCCTCTGCTGAGAAGATTTTGCAGTATTCACGAGCCAAGTTCTGAATTTTACACTCCTGTATGCAGAACATTGGAGAAAAGCCAGTAAAGATAAGCTCAACTTAAATCAGTACATTTATTTAATCTTCTTTTGATTAATGCCTCAGTAATCCTATGTGGGTGGCAAGAATGACACAAGACTGATTCACTTTAATGCTGGATTTGTTAGTTCATTTAATGACATTTAAATTTAAGAAGATGCAAATAAATTACAAAATCAAACTTTTCTTATGTACCTGCTTGATAATGTCGAGGTTCCTGTCTATAAGACAGCTTTCTGCTTTGCCTCCATAGGCAATGGGGTTGCGCACTTTAATGATACATGTGTTTCCAGACTCGAACACAGGCTCCAGACCATAGATGACTTTTGCCCTCCAGACTTTATGAGAACAGCCATCACCAATATGAGATTCCTGCATCATTATACGGCCAAATAATTTGTTACCCCAGACACCAGAATCAGCCACACCCTTGTTGAATATCATGGGTGTCATTTCGATTTCCTCTCCAACTGCGTACAGAAGAACGTAAGAATGGCAGTCAGAAAAGCATTTGGGCTCTGACACTGGAAAAACTGTGATCTTAACATGTAAAATCTCATCTTACCACCAAGGTCCTCACGTAGGGACATTCCAGCCAAAACTGCAACACAGTGAGAGAGAAGACAGAATGAGACTTGTCGCGACCCAGTAATGCAAGGAAAGAATTCAAGGAAAAACGTTTATTTTATGCCAAATGTAAGATAAAAGAGTACATACTATCTGCACTAAGAAGACAATCTGTGGAGTCGGTTCCATATTCATTTGTGATTGTGCATCCGTAAACACCAGAGTCTTTGCATGATGCCTGAACAATGGCAAGATTGACCTGAGTTTCATCCCCTGCACTGAGAAACAAACAAATTACCACAGATATATTTCTTGCTAAGACTATGTTCAAATTCTTGTGAAACTGCAGATTTACTTTCGAGTCACTCTGGAAACTTACTTTTTTATAATCTGAGCAATCCTCTCTTCATTTCTGTACCATTTGATTGTAGAGTCACTAAGAACGTTGAAGAACTGGCACCACAGTTTCAAGTGTCCTGAAGCGTCTGCGAAGGTTTCGCCCCTGATCTTACGAATAACTTGAGGAGCTGGTGGGAAAAGAGACCCGACACGGACAACATGGTAAGGAAACTTCCCTATCTTCTAACTATCAAGCAACCTGATGTATCCAGTCTGATATATACTGCATGTGCTATATATATGCTACATAGCAAAGGTTTATTTGCTTTAAAGCTATAGTGCGTATATACTGTATTTTATATTAATGAACATCTGTTACATTCAAGCCATTGCCAATGTGTTGATACAAAACTCTCTCTGTATTTCTCAGTATGTCTATGTATGATTTTTGCACGCAGTTTTACGTCACCGCCAAGAAAGGACAACAGCAGCGTTCAGCTTTGAAGATGAAGAGGACGTACAAATTAAAAAATCTCTTCACCTGGAGGCCGGGTGGGGGTGGTGCGCGATCACCAAAGACTTGCGTCATGTGGATGCACCAACAGTGTTGTTGTCATTACTTACAATTCCTCATGGGGATGACAGAAACTACGCACTATAGCTCTAAAGTATATAATAAACCGATAACTATATTCACTGTAACCCCATGCCTGTGTCAAAATGTCATACTGATTAATATACGCATAATACCACATAAACATGCACTAATGTTGACATATTTTACCTTTGAATGGGTCATGCTTGTCCTTCTCTGCAGGTTTCACCTCAGTTATGGGGCTGTGGAGCTCCTCAGCAGGCGGCCGGCTTGGTGCTTGAGTCTCAGATGTCGTCTTCCTCCTGCTTAAGAGCGGAGAACGCCTTTCTCCAGGGGACGTTTGCTCCCCACGCCTCTGAAGCAGAGGTGACCGTCGTGACAGGCTTGGAGACGTAGAGAAGGTCACAGGACTTGCAAAAAGCTTGCTGTTCTCTGTAGGAACTTCCTTTTTCTGAATTTGGTTATCAACTGGTGATGTGGCCTCTGAGGCCTCCTCAGGTTTGGCCTTAGGTACTAGTATTTTGCGTCTGGCCCCAGATGCCAGCTCTTGTGGAGTAGCCGAAGGAATGGGAGAAACACTCTCTCTTTTCTTTAACAATGGACTAGCCTCAGGAGTTGGATTGCTGAAGGAGTCAGTCCTTGGAAAATCCTCAACCATAGAACTGTCCTCTTCCTCTTGTGTATCTGTGCCAAGTACACTTTTAGTGGGAATCCTTTTTGCACTCTGCAAAGAACAGTTCTTTGTGTCATATTCTTCTATTTTGTATTGATCTAGTGTTGTGGAATTCATTTCAGGAATCCCCTTTACAGTTTTGCTGTTTAGTTGTGTTTCTGAGGTTAACATGTCCTTGCTTTGAACAGGGTCACCTTTGGCATGCTCCAAAACTGTAATATTTACCTTTTGACTGCTGGCCTTTATCACTGCAAGTGGAGTCCCAGGTTCTGGACTGACAGTTCCACATGTAAGTCTTTTGGTAAGTTCGTCCTCAGAAGTCGAAGGGGGAAAATTGTGTTTGACATTTTCACTCCCAGAAAGCAATACAACAGGGCAATCTTTCAGAGGAACCATAGTAGATGCTCCAGTTTCCTGTCCAATGTTTAAAAAACCTTCATTATATCTTTTGTCACTGTCCTGAAGTCCTGCAGTCTCTATAGTGGTGCAAGTGTCTACGACAGAGATGGGTGGGATTACAAGAGGTTTTTGTAAAGCCTGAACAGGCGGTGAAGTTGCACCTTGAGACTGAATTTGTTCCTGATCCGTTTTATATAGTTGATTATAAACCTCCATGAGGGTTTCCTTTATGTTCCTAGGAGGAGTAATACTTGTCTCAGTTTTCTTGTCAGACTTCTTCACTTCCAGTTTGCTGCCATCCTCTTTTAACTCATCACATGTTTTTGTCACAGCTGTAGTTAGATCTTGTACAAAGCCAGCATTGACCGCTATGGCGGTCACAGAATTTTCTAGTGTAGAGTCAAGAGCCTTTAATTGTGATCTCAAAAGTTCAGCTACAGATATGACTTTTGTTACAGGTTTGTGAATTTCCTGGAAGTCTTTAATCTGGAGTTCGGATATGTTTGTGTTTTTTTGAGTTTTTGTTAGGAGTGGGATAGCAGGCTCATATCGAGATGACTTCAGATTATTTAATGCTGAACTAGTTCCCTCCGCCATTTTTAATATATGCTCATTCTTCTCAGTTTCTTTATTACATACATCCACAATGATAGCATTAGTGTCTTTATCTGCTGCACCTTTGGTGATTTCTGTTTCAGTGTGTTCTATTATATGCAGAGCAGCACTTTCAGTCTCCATCTCAACTTTCTTCTCATTTGGGGCCACAATGTCAGACTGCACTAGTAACTCACCTACCTCGTTACCCTCTACCTTCTCACTAACTTGTATTTCTGTCCCTTCAAAGGTTTTTATAGCTGTATCAACTTGGCTTTGCTGGGCGCTGGAAGAAACGTTACACCCTTGGGTGTTCTCACCACCACCGGGGCTTTGGAGGGTTGACTTCTGTAGGTCTGTAAAAAGGACTGTATGGCTTTCATTTGATCCCCTGGAATGATCCCATGTGTCCTGTGTCATTTTGTCCATTGCTACTTGTAGACCACTGTGCAATGAAGGGGTCTGGATGTCATCTGTCGTGGTCTCTCTCTCTGATAGAGTCTTTTGTGGTGGTTGCACGTCCATCTGGTTGGGTGGAAGCTCAATGCTGACAGGTGCATCATTCCTGCTCATCGTTGTATGGGCCTGTGTAACCTTGGGGCAAAATACAAGCAGAGGTTTCCATGCTGTAAATACTTATTCACTTATCCCTGGCTTTTCAGAACACAGATAAACACATGTAATTTTATAAACAGCAACAGCGTAACCAGCAACAAACAGCGAATAGAATGGAAAGACCCTGGAGCAAAAAGAAATGTGTGAACCAGAGAAACGATATAGTTAGTGATGAACAAGAAATCTTTACTTCACCTATTATGCAATGTTCACATGGCTCTCAGTGACAGAGGTTCAACAGCTTGGATCCCTGTCATATTAGTGTTTGCATTCATGTTAGTAAGCCTGTATACAAACTAGGATATTTCTTAAATCATTTCCTTTTACATTTTGAATATGAAAACAGTTCTAAAATCCATATTGACATATCCATTCATCTTGACCTAGAATCCAAATCCAGCACATTAACTAACAGTGAGGCTTAACTTTTTGCCGTGACACTGAAAAATTGTACTGTAGTGATATATTTGATATATTATATAGTGAAACGTGAGCACACTGCTCTCTCTTTCATACATCTGTGCCATACAAGCATGTTTGTTGAGCTTTAAATACCCACAAAGATTGTAATTGAGGTTAAATTAGCAGGAGAGGTTCCCTGTGTGATAAGTCATTCCATCATGGATGAGATAAGCTATGATAGCTCAAGGGTTATTCTCGTTTCCGCCCCTGTGTTCCTTCAAAAAGCAAAACTTCAAACTACTTAGAACATAGTCTGCAGTGTTGTTATAAAATACATAAATAAATGTGCATTTTTGCTAATTTCTGCATGTTTTCCTTCCCTCCATTCTATCTAACTCTGACACTGTGAAGCCTTTTCACAAGTAAGGTGGCTATTTTACATTTAAGTGTGTCCAGAAAGGAATGCGAATCATTTTAAGAGGTGCTTCAGCTGTGCAGTGTTTTGTCTCAGCTCTCAGTGCCGTCAGCACTCAGCCATGCTGCTGGAGTCAGGGCAATTGCATAAGCAGTGGACAATAAACATTCACATTTCAAATAGCAAAACAAGTGCTGATTTAAGGAATTTGCCAAATGACCCTACATATGATGATGATGATGATATAGGCCTCCTGTATTTATATATGGTCTAAGGCTACAGCCAACAGCTGTAGCCCTAAGTAGCTTAGCCTAGCACTTGAAACAGGAGGAAACAGTTAGCTCACCACTGTCCAAAAATCTATTTACCAAAACCTCTGAAGCTCACAAATTAACATGTTATATTTCATTTGTTTAAAGCTGTGGTAGGCAGTGTAATTTTGACATTGTTGGTCAAAAGCTTCATGATAACCTTTCAGCATATTTTAATTTAAGTAGTCTGAGGGAAAACAAAACTTCTGCACCTCCCCTTGGCTCAACAGTGGTATAGAGCTTCTCATCTAGCAAGCGAACAATCTATTTCCCAAAATGTCGAACTTTAGAGAAAATCTGCTTAGTTCACATACTAGTATTTTCAGATTGCCAAATTTGAAAAAATATAACGTTACGTTTATATCCTAAGAAATAATGCAATTCTCCCTTTGAACTAACAAATTAAATGTACTGCATTAATCTACCTGTTGCATGATCTGTCAACATGTGCGTCATTTAATTCTTGTCACACAGTGGGGCATACTTGTAAAAGCTATAAATAGCTCCAGGATGCTTGTGTTACTGATGAGGCCTGTGTTGGCAGCAAAAGGACTCATGAACTAATGCAAGGGCTTGCTGCTCACCTCATTCAGCACGGCAGACACAGACACATTATTTTGGCGGGGGCTTGTTTCCTTCGCAGACAGCTGATCTCCAGGCTGTTTATGTGGACACTGAGGTAAAGCATTCCTGTTTTCACACGGTGCGTTCACCGGCTCTCCTTGTGGTAAACATCCACCCGTGGAAGTCTTTGACTTCTCGCCAACATCCATGACTGTAACATGTTCTGTTTTAGAAATGTTCCCTTTAACTATGCTTAGGGGTTGTTGAGGTTCTGCTGCAGCACCTGACTGTCCTTCTGTTGAGGATAAGTGAGGACTTTGGTTCTGCATTGCCACATTTTGTTCTGTATCTTTGCTTCCAGCTTCCTTCTCATGCTTTGCAGCTTTTTTACCTTCAGTTTCTGACACAGTCTTATGACTTGTAGATGTAAGAGCAGCTGGGGGTACTGAAGCAGTGAGCTGTTCTTTCTGTGAAGGCACAGCTACCTCAACACATATGTTTTCATTCTTTAAAGGCCTTTTAGCTAACAATACTTCCTCTGTTTCTGCTTTCTGACGTTGTTCTGTCATGTTTCTGCAGTCTGAATCCACAGCTGATGAACTATCAGTGTTCTCTACTTCCATAAACTCTTCTGAATTCCCCTCAGACTGTACTGACTCTGTGCAGGCTATAGCTACAGAGGTTAAGGTCTCATTTATTGCCCTCCTCTCCTCAGATGCCTGCTCTCCTGGTGTACTGTTGGAAATTTTAATCTTCTTTTTGACAAAGGGAGTTTTGGGTTGGTGAACAGTAAAAATTTTCTGGGCAGAGTCATAAATATATGTCCCGCTCTTGTTGCCATTTTCACTGATGGTTTGTCCATTAGTTACAGCAGACACAGCTCCATTAGCGATGGGGACAGGCTTTTCCTCCACCTCTTCCACAGTTGCCTCCTGTAACCGGGCCACAGTCTCTACCACTACAGCCTGATGGCTCTGTTCATTGCCCTCATCCTCCATGGAGCTTGGTGTGCTGAGAAAGGCCTCCATTGTGGAACGGCGTTTCCTCTGCGTGCGGTCTGGACTGATGGTTCGTATCGGCTCCTGGTTTTCTTTACCTTCCGCTTCCCTGCGTCTGCTCTCTGCCTTTTGTTTGAGCTTGGCAAAGTAGCGCTGGTGGATCTTGAACTCGTTCATTTCACCCACCTCCAGGACCCCAGAGCAGGACACAATACCTTTACTGTTGCTGGCTGAGGCCTGGTATATAGCTGCATCCTCCACAGTGCAACTGCAAAGAGAACCCAATTTAAGTTGCCTTAATTAAAATTATATTGAGCAAGATCCCTGACAAAAACAAAAGTAAACATTGCTGACAAGGTAAAACTGCTGTGTTAGCTAAATTGTGCTCAGGGGATAAGCTGTTTATTATTAGGTTTACTTAATTTGGGCAAGAATGTCAAGGCACCCTCTTAGTATTTTGGACTACTTCATAGCAGAAAGATGGAGATAATACACTATGGGTTTGTTGCCTCCATCAGATTGCCCTTCGATGTGTAGTCATTCAAATTTCTTAAAGTTTTAACAGGCTAATACTGTTTCAATCTTGGTAGAACAAGTGCAGTCAGATATCATTTCAGTGTTTCCAAACATACATACTTGTAAATGTGCAGGGAATAGTTTTGTCCATTGCGAAATATTTCATATTTAGGCAGTCCACAGTATCTGTCTAACTGCATATCATCCTTATACCAAGTAACTTGAGGAGTAGGGTATCCTGAAAAAGAAAAAAAAAACTAAGACAAAAATCTGGATATCTTTTAAACACACTTCAAAACAACCAAAGTTGACCAAAGTGCTGTACAGAAGAATACAGTCATTAAATAGAGAATGAACTTGTCTTGTGGACTTTCTGAATATTTTTCAGATGCTAAATATGCATGAAACCAGGTGTATATCAGAGGTAAAACATTATTTTTGTGTCCCTGTAATACATTTCCATTAGTTTATAAACTGGTGTATGGTCTTGCAAAGTGTTACAGAGAAGCCGTGATTACCTGTAACCACACAAAAGAACTTCACATTGCAATTCTCAGACACAGCTTTTGACTTGAGGGTAGTTTCAAAGGAGGGCTGTGTTTCCTCAGTTAACTGGGCCATCACGCTGCAGAGTGTGCTCCTGTGCAAGACAATGGAGCTGATCAGTCAAGTTATTTTTGTAATTTTAGCATTATTCCATACATACTGGATTATTGTTTTGTGTAGATGAGTTTCCAGACTCAAGAGCAAAGATAATTTGCAGGAATTATGTATAAGGTTGTCTGAATTAAAAATGGCAGCCTTTAACAGCTGAAGTTTGTGTAAAAAAAATACCAGATGTGATTTTTGTCTTAAGAACTTGCCTCCATTCCCTCTAGATGACATCCTTCACATTAAAGCGCTGATGATGGAAGGTAATGCAGCTCAGAGACAATTTCTGATTAAAACCGATAATTTCTGTAACAACCACCGTAGAAAGACGTGACTTTAATGACTGTGACGTTACCCATAGTTTCATAGTTTTCAAAAGGATGTAAACAAACGTTTTGAGTCAGGTCGCCACCCATCTTGGCTGTTGTTGGAATAAGACAATCCAAAATTGGGAGAATTGTGGTTGGGGCCTGGTTGGAGCCACAGTAGCATGTAATGATTGAACACTGAAGGAAAAGAAAACCTATTTCTCTAAGCATGTGCTGATTTGGTCATGAAAGGCAAGTCTGAATTTAGGCTAAGATTGGTCCTTATTGAGTGTTATCTGGTTCTTACAAGAGGCAATAAAAACAGGCGAATGTTAAACATATTTTTTTTTTTACAGACCACAAACAAAATTCTTGAACCTGCACTTTCATGTTTCTTTGTAGCTTTGCTTATTTAAATACTAATGCTAACTATACATGCTAATGTACTTGCACTTACTACTTGTTGTCTGGAGTTTGAACCTTCACAGTTGAAAGCACTTAATTGTAAGTCGCTTTGGATAAAAGCGTCAGCTAAATGACATGTAATGTAAATGTAATGTAAACAAAAGAAAGCATTTCTTGTGATCTTTGACTTCTGAAGTTCAGTATAAATAGCTATTTAGCGTGTCCTTAGAGAGGTCGAATTAGTCCATATGACATTAATTATAAAAATGAAACATCATCATCACCATAAATATAATGGTTCAAGAATATTAACCCATCATTGCATGTAGAAATGTGGAAGAAACATCAACACACATATGTTAATACTAATTCATGTTGGCTTTCATGCATATTATAAGAGCATAATCGTGCCGCTTGTATACATGACGTGCAGTTGATCCATGTCTGGTGTTAACATCCATTTCAGTGTTGGGTCAGTGCACAGTTACTGTTACACTTCACTGCATGTTACTCATGATTAAGCAAACAAAGAAAGACAGTCATACTAAATACAGTCACACTTAAATTATGTATTGTACACAGTATATGGCTTGCAGCATGCACTATACTGCTGTTGATCTTGTTGGAGATTCAATGTTTACAATAAAACTATTTAGTTCTAGCTTAAATATATTTTTAAGCTACAACTGTTTCAGTGTTGCAGGAAATTGTGTCTTACATTTCCTGTTCATTATTTCAGTTTTTTGTGGGTGCTCATAGTGTTTGTTAGCCTGACATGGTCATACTCAGATTCTAGTCAGAATGGGAACTTCCCGACCTCGAATGTTGTGGGCGGGGCTAAGTTCGGCTGGCATCCAGGCTAAGTGTTTGTCCTAATTCCTGCTGGAAACAACATCTGATCCATTCCCACAAAATTATCCTTACATATCATTTTGCAGTGACATCACACATTGTTGTGGAGTAAATCATACTAGCAAAAGTCTTGTTAAAGGCCAACAAAGGATGACAAATAATCAAATGTCTAGTTTTCTTTATTTTTCCAGAAGCCAATAAAGCAGCATATTCTGAAAGAAAAAAGGGAAAATCAGGGAGCTGATTACTTTGGTAATGTTAATGTAAAGGCTGCCCTGTGCCACTGGCTAGAAATATATATATATATATTATTATGATTATTATTATTATTATCTCAAAACACTCTTTGTAGCCTCTTCCTATGAACTAAGGTATCATTAAAGAGTGGAACCTATATGGTCAACACTGCCTGTTCCATGAACAAATCTTTCCATGCAGTTAGTGTATTGCTTGATGTGAAATGGGGCCCATGGTGTGTAACTGAGATGCTATTCTTAATCAACAGTTTATTTAAACTCTGGTGACCATGGCAACAAACAAAATAATAGTATGCCACATGGGTCTGTCCCAGGTTTGGAAAATTATGAAGTCCTGATGTTGGAATAACATGGTCTCTATAGGGTTTTTTAACAGATACTTTAGCACAGCACACCAGGTTAGTGTTGAATCCGTACCTGTTCTCTGGCCTCACGTTAGAGAGGTAGCTGCAACCACTAGGCCGGCTACTCCCGCTGATATTATCCCCATCGCTGGATCTTCCATTGCTAGAAGAGGAGCGTGTCATCGTCCTCCGTGAACCCATTTTTCACCCAAAAAAGGAATACTCAGAAGGGAAAAAAGTTCTTCAGAGGACAAAAGTTTGTGTTGTCACTTTTCTTTTGGCTTTCCAGAGAAATTATTGAGATATGAAAGAGAACAAGGAGTTAAAACATGAAAACACAACAGGAAGTTATATTACATAAAGTTCTATTGAAATGTATACTTTCAAAAAAGTGTTTTTCTATAGTTTGAGATTAAAAACACAAACATCAGTAAGAGATGCTCTGTAAAAAATGCCCTATTTGGCTAGTTGCCCTATTCAGTATTTACATAAACAACATTCAGAAGTCTATTTTATAAAGTTAACTCACCATTCACAAGTTTCTCTCCCTCCTTTGACAGATACCCCACGGCACTGACCTAAGGCACTGCAATTTCCAATCAAACATGAGCATGCGTAGGCTGCTGGACTATTTATAGTTGGCCTGCAAATAGGCACAAGAGCACATCACACTTTCCAAAACTTGTCTATGGACCATTTATTTTACAAAACACAATATGCCAGCACTAAAAAATTAGAAGCTATTTAGTAAAAGATCTAACAAGAAAAATCCTTCTGAAGAAGAAAAATCCACAATAAGTCCAAATAGGAAGAGAGGATTTAAAAAAACAGGGTGACGTTTTTTTTCTCCATTTTGTTTCCAATTGATTACATGTGCTCAAAGAAGAGAGGGACCACTTGTGGTCAGTAGTTGGCTGCTCTTCTCCTCAAACTTTTTAGCTCTGTGTACAGTGAGAATCATATGAGCCTGTCAATCAGGAGAATGACGCATTCACTTTTAAGTCCATTTATATGAGCAGTACATTCTCTCAGTCTTTCAGTCACACAAGGTTACTTTCCAAACATGAACGTGTGGAGTTACAATAACTCCCCCTATTTGTTCTTTAGAATTATATGGACTTTTAAAAAAAATATGATGAAATATAAGATGGTAAAACCTACCAGGCTCTCTAGCATGCATTGTCCTGTGAGCGACAATTGCATTGGATCCCCAGAGGAGAAGCAATAGGAATAGAACAGCCTTATATAGGCAGATCCCACTGACTGCCAAAGAGCTATGGGTTCTTATCTTCACACAAGCATGCACACACACACGTACACACAGTCGTTCTCTCATACACACAAATGAGTGATTAGCAGTTGAATTTGAAATGCTCTGTACTTTACGGGATGCGTTGGTTTGGTTTAACATGATTCATATACAAATGTGTGTTCTGTTGGAAAATAGGTACCCTGTTGACATTTTTGTTTCTGATCAAACAAATCTCAGTTAAGTAAAAATGTTACTAACGAGTAAGGGGAGAACTAAAAACTATCAAAACAAATCTTTAAGGATTTATTTTCACCATGTACTTGTTTTTTGCTGGGTAAACAAGCTACAAACAACTTTTCTTCGAACTGATTGGAACTGGCACCAGTACTATGATTTACAGCTTCCTCAGAGTGTTCTCCCTAAATCAAGATCAAAGATATGAATCCAAATGTTCTCTCGTTACCACATACACTCGTCATATTACGCATGCCGATCAGCTATTTAAATTTTTTTTGTTCCATCCATCCATCATAGTCCACCGTAACTCCCACATTTTCCACTTTTCTTGCCAGGGACGTGACCCACTGACACAACTTAAAAACCAAGATTTACTGAAGAATGTATTTCAAAATAAGAAAAACTATTAAAAGACAAATTAATTATTATACAAACTAATTTCACAATGAAGGACCTAAACCTAAACCTAAACCTAAACCCCCAACATGGACACACAGTACGGCCTTTCAGAATGGATTGATTCCATGACTGATTCCCATAAACAAACCCTACACACACTCACACACACTCACTCACACACACACACACACACACACACACACACACACACACACAAACATACACCCTGCAGTGATAGACA
Organism: Perca fluviatilis; assembly: GCF_010015445.1. Taxonomy (NCBI): domain Eukaryota; kingdom Metazoa; phylum Chordata; class Actinopteri; order Perciformes; family Percidae; genus Perca; species Perca fluviatilis. Next base: position 33,251,514 of record NC_053114.1, read on the forward strand.
TGTATGGCTGCCAGTCCTCTGTGTAGGGGCTGGAAAACACAGTTGCCTCAGCATGGTCTGGATATTCTGGACGAGGTGTGTACAGAGAGATCAAAGAACATAGGGTGTGGAAACACTACAGAGGCTGGGAGAGTGTCGTGTGAGTCTATCATACAGTGAATCCCCCATAAACATGTTACCCAACTGCTGATGGCTGAAGGGGGACCTTCTACTGTAATGCTGATGAAGATACAGAAAAATGTGCAAACGCGTTGTTGGGCAGAAATCTCGTTCAAAAAAATAGAAGAAAAAAGATTCTTTAGCCTTTGCTTCTTTGATATCCAAAGGAAACTTTTCCATTCAGTTTTATTTCCATGTATTTTGGCAATCCATGTCACATTATGCCTCCTTTCCTAAAAAAGATCATTACATCAATGTTTTAACAATTCCTCTCCAAATCGGAATTCAGTTGGGGTCGGTGGGGGCAAGATTTTAACATTGCATGTCCATTACATCATGGTTTGCTATGTATAGCGCTTTCTCAAAATCCTGTCGTGGCTTCTTAGTCTGGCAGATTTATAGAGGGGCTACAGATGATGCTCTCTGAGATCACTACATCTGGCTTTGTTGATAGCATTATCTGTCTTTTGCAAACATGATTGTGCACTGTCAGAAATAGAAGGAACTCACTGCGGGGCAAATGTAAATTGTTATAATCAGTTGTTAGAACCAGAGTGGTCTAGATGACTGTTGTTGTTGAGGATGTGTGCAGAGGTGTGTGTGTGTGTGCGCAGGGGCGTAGGATAATATTCTGGGCCCTGTAGAAAGGCATTCTCTATGGGCCCCTCCCCACATCCACAGCTATTCATTCTAGCATCTTTTTGGGCCCTGGGTACTCAGTCCCCTTTTTCCCCCCAGTCCGACGCCCCTGTGTGTGTGTGTGTGTGTGCGTGTGTGTGCGCGCGTGTGATAGGGATAGACCAAAAGGTATGAAGCATGAAACAGGTTGGCCAACTCTCAGCTCTTCAGTTTCACTGTGGCATTTATTCACCAGCTCCATAGACATCCAATAAATAGTGACCTTTCAGCATGTGCACATGAACCTTTCACTCACAACTTCCTCTTGTCCCTTACACTTTCTCTGATAATAATGTCATAAATACGACTAAAAGAGAAAATTACGAACTTTTAGTGTAACCTTGCCATCGGAGAACACCTGCATCCAGCCTCCAGCAAACCATTATGCCCTTGACTCACACACAATGTCAGCAAAAATGAATGTCAATTAAGTTTAATGTTTCTGTGCAATTAAGTTTAATGTTTCTGTGCAATTAAACATTTTTGTTATGAACAGGTGCTGTCTGTAATTTCTCATCAAGTAAAGTAGCCTCACAACAGGTACACGTGATGATTGACGTAGCAAGAGTCTCTATCATTTGCCAGCTAACATTGAAACATAAAATTAGAATAGGTAACACGGGCATGTCCACTTATGTTGTGGTATTCTTCAGAAAATGTTTGATAAGGTGATTAACCCAGCTCCTAAATGAGTGAGTGTCAATATTAAGAGTTTCCTCTTTGGGTCTGTTGGCTAATAAAGTGGTTGGGTGCATTCATATTATTTTGTAATGTCAGATAATAAAAAGCATTTCTTACAAATTATGCTCCAAATGAACTTTGAATAGTGCTTTCCCTATTATCATGGCCAGTGGCTTGTAAAATGTAAAGGCTGGATCTTTTTGATAGCTATTCTTCTAACTATTTTTATTAATTTTTGTAGAAAGCGGGAATTAATTGTTTGATGTTGCTGCTCGTGGAGCAAATAAACTCCTGAGGTAAATCACTACTATTTAAGCTACATGAAACACCAGCTGCATGGGAACAGGCTGTTCTAATCCAACTGGGATATTACAGCACACAGATCCAAGATGGTGTGAGTTGTGAGGTGTCAACACGGACAGACAGAGAGTGGGGCAAACCAGTGGACACAGGGATGGAGGCAGCTATAAATGGGATTTTGATCACAGATGAATGAATCTTTCTGGGGCTGGGGCCAACTTTACATGTTTATAGGACCTCAATTGCGGAATACATACTGACTTTAAGATCACGTCTCAGAACAAACATAACATTTCCAATAAATCTGTAATTAACTAAGTGATTAAAGTTCAGGCAGTTCTGTATGGCTTTGGTGTGAGAATGTATTGCCAAGAGTGCCCCCAAAAACCCACACGCCTTGCATGCACAGTTGGACAGCAGATTGTTTTGATGTTTGACAGGTCTCTGTGGAAACTGAGCTTGGCTTTGTACAGCCGTCTGGCTCGCTATTGAGGTTGTGACATCATCTTCTGGATATTCATACCAGTGTCAGCTCCAAGGAAGAAGAAACAGGAGAAGACTTGCACTACAAGGACAGCTGTGTGCCCCACACACTCATCATAACTGCTCACACACTACCAATCCCATGCACAGACTGTCAACATACAGTATGCTGCCTATATTGACTAATGAACCTTAGTTAACAGGGGCTGATGGCCATGATGATGAATAGGATAAGTTAGCCTGTTTTTAATTCAACATTTTAGGAATGAAGAAAAAATAATTTTCAATTGAATCACTGCACCCTGAAGATAAAATGGAAATTTATGTGAGATATGTATATAAAGTAAAAATGTGTGTATATATATATATATATATATATATATATATATATATATATATATATACACACACACACAAACAATATTTAAAAATAATATCACTTATTTCATTACACTCTTAAAGGCTTGTAACATCATTTTTTGTCATTTTCTGTGCACATTATAAACTGCTGCTCAGCGCTGACCAAAGCTGCTAAGTGTGTACACAATCGTCATAAACATTCTAAAACTCAGATTAAAGCCTATTAAACTTGACCAATCAGAAAATGATGTAACTGCATGACAAAGTGATAGTTTTTTCTGCAGGTGGAATTACAGTGTCCTCTAGTGGTAATAGTGAGAGCTCCAAAAATACCACCAGCTGGGATTGAATTTGGCCATTTTCTGCTCTAAGATGCAAAAATATACATTTGTATGTTTCACTATAAAGCAGGAAAAACTACTGAAAACAGAAATCAAGCCCCGACAATATTTCGTTGATAAAATAGGCATTTGTAATAATCGGATTCGATAACACTGGAGCAGACATATAATGTAAATAGTAAAAAAAATAGTAAGGCAAGATATCATTTTAGTTACAGAAAACAATAAAAAGGTCAACTTGAAGCAGACACAACCTCGTCTCAATACAAACTGCAGCCTTGAACATGATGAGACCATCAATCCTGATACATTTTAACTTAATCACCAGGCAAGAAACATTCAAGTATAACCTGTAACAATCACTTTAAGCATTGAAATAAATACAATATGCAAAATAAAAACAGAATTCAAAATATAAAATGGTAATGAAGTGTGTAATAAAAAAAGTAGACATTGTAGACTGCCGGCACACATAAATGAGACAAACCGTATATATTCAGGGATTTCTGATGAACAGTCATAGATCACACAATAACCCTATTGCTTTGCATTCATCTGTGTACTATTACTTTTTTCTATCTTTCTTCTTCATCATGTCAATGACAGATGGAGCCTTGCGCTTTACACCTAGGAGGAGATAAAGAGAAGAGTTAAAGAAGCATGTTTCTCTGTAAACATGACTAACATCCAGAGCGGATGAACTTCTCATACAGGTTTATGTTAGAGATGGCCCGATACCATTTTTTGCTTCCCGATACCGATACCTGAACTTGCGTATCGGCCGATACAGAGTACCTATCCGATGCCAGCGTGTCATGTATTTTATTATGTTTTAACAGCTGTATACTACTATCCCTGTATGTGGATAGTAGTATGTGATATTATTTCTATCTTTGTTGTCGGTCTGGCTCAGGTTTAACTCTTTGTGAAACATGAACAAACACAAACAATGAATGCCACAGAACTTTCTTTTATTATCCAGTTTGACAGTGAGTTATAACATAAACAAACTACTTTAACGTAGATTTTCTTAAGGATTTTATTACGTGGTATCAGATCGGTGCATAAACTCCAGTACTTCCCGATACCAGCATTTTAGGCAGTATTGATACCAGTATCGGTATCGGAACATCTCTAGTTTACATCTCTTGCAATACCTTGTTTTTTGCTGGGTGATTTGTTGGGTGATTCAGCAAGGTCTGCTCTCTTGGCATAAGCTAACTTCATCCTCTGGATGTTCTTTTTGCTGATCACTTCATGCTGAACTATGGGATGTGGGTAGTCTTGCCCCACAATGCATCCTGCTGCCTGCTGGATACTGCGTGGAGCTTTCCAAGGCTCATAGATGTACTGGGCCGGGAACTTCTTCAGAAGAGGAAGGTACTTTCTATAAAAAGTAGAGTGGAGGCAGGATTATTTCAAATAGCACATGTATCATTTGTGATAACTTGAGCTTATCAGATTGATGATCTTACTTGATGTAATCTCCATTTTTGTCTGTCTTCTTGCCAAATGCGACAGGGGAGTAGACTCTGAAGAACTGGTGGAAGAAGGCACTCGCTGAGAGCCACTGCCAGTTTCCAGCATTCAGAGCCCAGTCGCCATCCAATAAAAGCTCCTCAAACACCTCCAGGGGGAGTGAACAAAATGTTAAGAGTACTCCATGGATTTAGCATTGCACTCCAATAGCATTGTATGACTCAAAAAATTAATTGATGCAGCAGAACCAGAGATACTTTTCCTTGTCAAAACCTGGCGCCTACGTTACCCCCAATGCAACTTGATTGCAGAGATTCGGGTGTGTTATGTTAGTTGTGGCTCTTGTAGCCTCAAGCAGATATAAGGAGTGGGCTGCAGAGGTATGGTAAGATCACTTCTTTCTAACTCCACATCCGCAGATGTTTTTTATTTTCAAACTTCTAGTCTTCAGCCCCAACTGACCCTACTCAAGGCCTATACAAAAAAAATTTCACACATGCTGTACTCACTGTAAACAGACTTTGATTTTGTAAAATTGGTGGAGTTCCCCTTTAAAATATGGTGAAAAAGGGGCGGCCTCTATCTCACCCAGTAAGAGCGTTCGCCCCATGTAGGCTGAGTTCTGCAGCGACGCATGGTTTGAATCCAACCTGCTGCCCGTTGCTGCATGTCATCCCCCCATCTCTCTCCCCCTTTATTATCTATCCACTTTAAAATAAAGGGAAAAGACCCAAAAAAATTATCTTAAAAAAATAAATAAAATATGGTGAAAAAAACCTTTGATAGTGATAAAATCCTGTAGATGTGATACGCATTCTGATTATACCCACCATACTTTGATGAGTTCAAGTGTTAGTCATTTATACCAATACTTTGTAGTGTGTTGCAGTGCCGTACAGATATCAAATCTAAAAAAGGTACCCATTTAAGGTTAGTCTGGTTGACTTTTGCTAAACCATTTCATCAAGACTTAAACATTGTGAGGTGTTATTTTGCAGCTGTCTCCCACATACTGTAAACTCCACATGGAAATATGTGCCGTGGGGCTAGGTGGTTTAACTTAATCTACAATAGAGGCAAGCTCATTTGCACACCTTCTGCCCTTCTTCCCAGCTGATCCACATATCTCCTCTGGTGAGAAAACAAGCAACAGCATGTCTGGCCAGGTGGTGGATCCAGCCCTCCTGTCTCAACTGAGTCATGACGGCATCGATGAAGGGGAAACCAGTCCGAGCCTTAAAAGGGAATACACAACATCCAGGATGACAGGAAATCCAGGAAATTACCAATGCTACTGAATTATCATGACAACCATTCTTCCAACAGCATACTTTCCCATCTTTTCAATCACTTCCATTTAAAATAATTTCAAAAGGACTCAGTACCTCTCTCCACGAAGCCAGATAATCGGGGTTTGTGTCCCAATCCACCTGGGTACACACAGGGTTGCCTTCCATCTTGTCAAAGTTAGGGATACCCACACTAGCGGTGTAGAAGAACTCTCTCCACAGTAGCTGGCCATGCAGGGAAACTGGAGGATCTGAGTGCTTCTTCTGCAAATGTCACACATACACAGCAGTCAGACCAAGTTAAGTTTTAACAGAATGTTAAAGTTGGGACCATACAACAAGATGTAACAAATTTCCTGCCCTTTTTATATAGCTTAAAAGGTGCTCTAAGCGATGTTGGGTGATGTCACTTCTTGTTGACGTTCGAAGTACTGTCAAACAAAACGGAAGCTAGCTCGCCCCTCCCTCCTCCTCATCCCATGCCCTCGCTTCCGCGCACTAACCCCCCAACCCCTACCCCCACATCCTTCTTTTCAGTTATTGGCTGGAACACTTTTTATGTTTCGTGGTGAAGGTTGCCGCAGTTTGTTTTTGTTGCCATTTGTAGAGCCTGGGCCTGAGTTTTTCCTTGTATTTTTTGAAATATGTTAGGTCCATATGTGTTTGTGTTATGTGGTGAATGTGAAAATGAACTGCTACCTCCTCTGTCAGCTCTAGCCATTGAAAAGAAATAAGCGGAGAAATCAGACCAATTACAAAAGCTGGTCAGTCTGACATCATGTTGCCTGAGGTCATTACTATTCATGAGCTTGTCCAGTTGCGCTGGGAAAAGGATGCTGACAGCCAGGCTCTCATTGGCTAGCTGTTAGCCAATCAGATTCAAACAGGTTAGCTTGTTGAATATTAATGACAACTGGCAGAAATCGAGCTGAGTTTTCCTGCAGGCTTTCTATACCAAACTAGAATGGCTTGAAACAAGGCAACCAAGGCATTTTTTCCACAAAAAATTTTACACAGTCCATGGTAGAACTTCAGACATTACCACAAAGTAATGAAATACATGTGGCAGGGCACCTTTAAATCAACATCTTGGTTATTTTTGTTTCTGTTGAAATGTATTAAACATTGAGGGAAGTTAAGTTATAATACCATTATAGACCATCAGTTGTGCAGCCTTATTCTTGGCGTAGCACACTACCTACAAAAGCTGTACTGCAATGGTGACACTCACCCCCTGATAGACATCGGTCAGCCTCCACCAGAAGGTGCGTGCAGACAGACAGCCAAAAGTGACGTATGGACTGAGGACAGTGGTGCTGGGGCTCAAAGAGTTCGGAGAAGTCTGCGGCTTCTCAAAGCCACACACCCATCCCTGAAGTAATGGAAATAAGAGGGAGCATAGGTCAAAGACGGGACATGTACATTTTCTGTGCCAGGGTATTTATTTTTTTGTTAAATATATATTTTGTTAAATTATATCAAATTAGTCTATTTTACTCTTATGTTGATAAAGTAGTATATTAACAGTGAACCAGTATGCACTATTGTAGAGTTCCAAAGTGTAGAAAGTGTTTTCAACAACATATAAAAGCATTTTAATTTTTTTGTTTCAATAAAATGTTGAAACGTTGGATACACCTTTGTCCCAACATTTCATCAGATGTTATTCAGTAGCAAAGACAGGTACATTTTTTAAACAAAAACATCTAAATGATGAAAACACACATACATTTATGAATATAAATATAAAAAACTCTGGATCAATCACATGCCTTTGCATGACATTGCCTCCAACAGCCTGTCTTTGCTTTGCAAAGTGTCAACTATATTTAACATCACTACTTTAATAATAAAGTATTCTTTATTGTCAGTTTGGATGCTGGTTTAAAAAAAGTTCTCTTTTCAATTTGATTTTCTTAGAAGACGTCTAAATATAAATATGTGTCTCAGAAGTGAGTTTCAGTGGTGTAGACTATCATTTCTCTCTACAGTGTAGAGAGAAATAATGTGTGTGCGAAAGTGAAATACCGTTCTTTGCATATGTTCATCTAGTCTCCTCAGAGCCTCCTGTTCTCCTCCTGGGAACTGCTCCTGTCCAAGAGCTGCCGTGTCCTGGCCGAGCTCCTCAAGCGTAGGGATTCCATATTTCTTCATTTCTTCACTGTTTTCTGAACAAGGCGTCTTCACATCTGTGACAGGACATATGTATATGTATGTATATATAGATATATTTCAATGAATCACTTGCTTCAAGTTTTACACTTGTATGTTAGCTTTTCATAAACGTTTAATGTTGAAATCAATTGGTTTTAGTTTTTAATTTCCGTAAAGACATTATGATAAATCACTGGCACGATCTAGTGTTGTTCGTAGTACCTTTTGTATCTTCCATGATTGGAGCTGGGATGGGTCTCTTAGGGGGACCAAGAGTCTTCACTATTGCCCGCATTCGATTATAAGTAAGGGGAGCCTTCCCATTGTTTTCCTCAATTATCCTATGAAGACATGAAAGACAATAACAAAATCACCATCCAGACAGTATGATGCAGCAGTCTTAAACAACCCTGAAATAAAACCGTTCAGAAGTAACAATTGGATTGGATTTAAGTGAAGGAAGAAAACAATGTGCGAATGCCCCAATAGGTGTACATGTTAAGCATGAGTAATACCTGTCTATATCATAAAGAGTGTGTGAGATCTTGTAGATGACTTCGACTCCATGTTCTTTGGCCAGTGTGGTCACTGTTTTGTCCCTGCTCAGGCTGTAGGGCTCTGTGTCATACTCATAGGTCAACTTTGTTACTTTCCACTTGTCGAACAGCTTGGGGAACACTTCCTCGGGCTTCCCTCTCACAACAAACAGCCTGAAGGAGTCAAACACACCACAATATGACACTACGCATTTGTGTTTTTCTAACTTTATTGATATTCAATATTCCTGAATGTTATCCTTATGATTCTACCTGGAGTTGAGTTTCCTGAGGCTGCAGTCCAGATCTATGAGGGCTCCGACGAGGAACCTCCAGCGGTTGATACCCACACAGGTGTTGTTATGGAGGTAAGGGTCCAGAATGAACACAGGGTACAGTTCCTTACAGTCCCTCAAAGCAGCCATCAGTGCTGGATTGTCGTGCAATCTGAGTCCCTTGCGGAACCAGTGAATACATGTATGAGCCATGCCTTGTGAACCTGTGGACACATCAATTGCAGACATTTCTCTAGACTAGGGCTGGGTGATATGGAGAAAATCAGATATCACAATGTTCTTGACCAAATTCCTCGATATCGATATTGCGGCGATATTCGAGGGTTGACAATTGACCCTTTGCTAAGCCACGCCCTCCTTAGTTACTGTTGCTACGCCTGACAAGCTTTCGTGCCTGGCACGTCTATTACAGTATGTATGCACCGGTGTCAGACATTCCCAAGGAGATAATTAGTATTTTTTGGCGAACAGGTGAAATATCTGAGAGAGCAAGACAAAAAAGGACTGCAGCATGCATTCGAGGGATATATCCACAACATAATATGCAACCCATTAGCGAATAATGTCATCAAAATTGAATGTGTTTGTAGCTTGAAGCTAGCGCCGACCGCTGATTAGCTTACAACGCTAGTATTCGGGGCACAGGGAAAGTAAAAACAAATTGCTATTTATACCACTAAAAAGGCTCAAATATCACCACACGTCAACGGGAGTATAATGAGGGTCCCTAGATGTTAACCGAAGCATTGAGAAAATTGTAAGTGTACAGACAGTTTATTAAAAAGATAGATTAGAAAGACCGTAGCTCCCAAGACGGCGGCCGCCTGTATACGACAACGCGACTGTCTTTATAATCTCTCTTTCTTCAATCTATTTCTCAATGCTTCTGTTAACATTTAGGGACCCTCGTTATGCTACCGTTGAAGTGTGGTGTTATGTTGAGCCTTTTTAGTGGTATAAATAGCGATTCCCTATGCCCCGAATACTAGCTAGCGTTGTAAGCTAATCAGCGGTCCGCACTAGCTTGTTTCAAGCTACTAACACATTCGATTAGCATGAAAACATGTACCAAAGAGCGATCGAGTGGGTACACATCTGTTATTATCCTCTAGGTTCGTTTTGCACCGGAATTGTCCTTTATTTTGCGTTCAAATATATGCATTATGAACAAAGAACGTCATTATTTCCAAGCAATGCTGTGCTGAGTTAGCTAGCTAGCTAACATTAGCGTGTTCTAGCCTTGGAGCAAACGTAGCTAGCTAAGTGTTTTTGTTAATCTTGTCGACATTTAGTTGTGAATGGGGCCTCCCACACTGCTTGATACACACCCGGCATTTCTCCCCTTGGGTTTCGGGAAGGGAACAAATTCCACCACTGTCCAAGCTTTCGAGTGAGGGAAACACTTCGGCGTGTTTCCCTCACTCGAAAGCTTGACAGACCTCCTGCGCCTAGTTACGGTTGCTAAGACACGATTGGCCTGTGGCGGTTTTCGGCGTGGCTTAGCGATGGGTCAATTGGTGCTTTAACAAAATATCCTCATACTAAGATTTTAGATAAATAATCATCAGTAATGTGGACATAATGTCTAAGTGGGGAAAAAGGCAAATAATAGAACAGCTAGAACAATCTGGTAAGTTCAGAAAAGTAAATCACTTTACTGTAATGCAGCCTTTAAAACCAGGAAAAGACCACACATGTCTTATCACGATATTACCATATCCAAAATCTAAGACGATATAGTCTCATATCACGATATCGATATAATATCGATATATTGCCCAGCCCTACTCTAGACTCTTTCTTTATTCCACTATGAGCCATAAAGGAGGTATATGGGCAGAATTACACAGGCATTATATGCAAAAGTTGAACTGGGTGGAAGATAGTAGATTCAGTGAAGTCTAAAACACAAAGTGTATTATAACCTGCACGTTCAAACAAACAAACAAACAAACAAACAATATGAGCTTAAGTCCTTTAGGTTTTACAGAATTGCTTGAAATAGATACATTTGGAAGTTCTGGGCATCGACTAAAATTCATGCACCTAATTCTTAGACCCCCAAGACGACACAGTTGCAAAAACAATGCATTTGTCAACAATATAAGAAAATGCCGCACCGTCAATGAGTTACATGCACAAGTTAAGCACAAATGATACACAGCTGTGTAGCGAAGCGTTACCTTAATAGTGCCTTAAAACCATAAACAGTTAGAATACCACTTGGTCGATGATGTTTGGTAACCAGTGGCACGTTGACTTGTGTTACAAAACGGGAAGCTGAATCACAACGTCACTAGCAAAATCAGCCAACCAGAGAAGAGCTAGTGAAGCACGTGTAGCCCCAGCAGTTTATCAGTTTATACACCAGATGTCACTATTGTGCAATCAATACTAGCTGTGCTGCAAGTTACCTCAGTTAAAAATTATCAAAAAAAAAAAAGAAAAGGTGGTCGTGGGCAGATTCTTGAATGGAAATGTGCAGGCTCTGTGTCCTCCACGTTGACTATCCATGAGGGAGGAGCAACAAGCAGTAAGCTACAAGGAGAATAATACTCACCACAACACGCTGAGATCTTGTGCTATTCAACATATGGCGTTGTCGCAATGAGAAACCTACCAGCCCATCGTAGCTCGCCGTGATCGTATAGTGGTTAGTACTCTGCGTTGTGGCCGCAGCAACCCCGGTTCGAATCCGGGTCACGGCATTGCGGGTCAATGTCACGGCAGATGGGCTGTATTTTGATAAGATTATTGCAGTGTGTTGCTGTCACTGATAAATTCGCTTATTAACCACTAACACTCGCCAGCTCGTCGTAGCTCGCCGTGATCGTATAGTGGTTAGTACTCTGCGTTGTGGCCGCAGCAACCCCGGTTCGAATCCGGGTCACGGCATTGCGGGTCAATGTCACGGCAGATGGGCTGTATTTTGATAAGATTATTACTTTGTGTTGCTATCACTGATGGATCCGCTTATTAACCCTAAACTTTCGCCAGCTCGTCGTAGCTCGCCGTGATCGTATAGTGGTTAGTACTCTGCGTTGTGGCCGCAGCAACCCCGGTTCGAATCCGGGTCACGGCATTGCGGGTTAATGTCACGGCAGACGGGCTGTATTTTGATAAGATTATTGCTCTGTGTTGCTATTACTGATAAACCCGCTTATTAACACTAACATTCGTCTTTTTCCTACATGGGACGATTTTGAACATGAAAGACATGTGGTCTTAGTGGTGGAATGTAAGTAACGTTGCTGTAGCCCAGTAGGTCTACAAATTCGATGTACTTGAGTAGGCTAGTAGTATTTCCATTTTATGCAGATTTAGGCATACTAGCCTACACCACAGGCAAATATGTACTCTTAAGTTACTTGTCAGATTTCATTTTTTCACACCCCTCAAACTATCTCCAAATGTGTTGATTTTGAACGTTCGTTGTAGTCTGTCATCTGAAGGATTAGGATGGGTTTATGGGTTGAGCAAATTCTCAACAACAAAAAAAGACAGAAAAATAAAACAAAGTTGTAATCGGAGTTGTTTAGGGATGCATTGCTGTAAACTACTTAACAGCATATACAATTATTAAAAATGAGGACAACCTTAAACATCTACAGCAGTAAAATGCAACAATGCACCTGCAAATATTAATCCGAAAACGTCATAGTAAAACTCTGAAAGGACATAAGTCTACTACAAAATGAGTTTTACTTTCGATACTTTGAGTAGCACCTACTTTTACTTGAATAATATATAAAAATAAGGTTTTGAATGCAGAAGCCTACTTTTACTTGTAGTGGAGTAGGCCTATTTGCCCGGTGTTGTAGGCCTAGCCTATATGGGCTACTTTAGGCCAAGTAGGCCTAAAGGATCTACAGTAAATACTTCTACATTATTTAGCCTTCCTTAATGTTTGTCCCCCCCCCACACACACACACACACACACTTTATTGTACTAACCGTAATACACCACCAGATGGAAACCCAATCAAGGAAACCGGAAAACGATAGGCTACGTAATAGGTTGGCTCAAACTCATTCAACAGACCCGTCTGTGCAGTAGGCTAGTATTAGGATAGTAAAAGTAGCCTTCTCCTGACAGAAATTGCTCTCAGGAAAAGCGGATAACCGTCAAGATAGGCTATAGCCAGGCTAGGGGGCATTTGTTTGCATGGAACTGTAACCTTTGAGCAAATTGAACCCCCATTGGTTTAAAAGAGCTCAATCAATGCCTTCTGCTGGTAGGTCTCCGGTTAAAATTCGTGAATGTAGCCTAAGTAGAATGCTAACTTTTATAACATAGACCTAATTTAGTTTACATTTTTTACATTCCACAATTTTGCAAGCCCAAATTGGCACTTCTATCAAACTGACACTGGTTACATGAGGCATCAAGGCTACAGTGTAGGCCTAATCAGATAGAAACAATGTTTCTCTCTTGTTTTCCATGGCTGTAACGCAGAGCCGTGCTGACTACATGACAAGGACAGGTAATCAACCTGTGGAGAAAACAATGTTAAAGTGTGTTGCTGCCTTCACGTCCTGTCGGAAATATCACGATGAAACAAAAACCGCGAGCCAACAATGTGTAGGCCTAGCCCAGGCTAGGCAGGCGTGGTATGCAATGTGTTCTAATTGTAGGCTAGGCTACATGTGTTTAAAAAGCCTCGGTGCCTCGTGATTAAATGTTGAATGTCAGCTATCAGTTCGCTCATCAACTTCTAAAAGCTGAGTTATTATCACAGACTGTATACAACTGCGTTATTCTTCATACACATGTGGCTGTAGTCACGACGAACCTCAGACTATCGGAATTTCTGCACCAGTCGTTAACTCTGTGAAGGCAGCATCTCAGTCATTGCTTCCGTTGGCTGACAAACTCGCCACTCACCGTCCTCAGCCCGCCCAGAAGCATTCAGAGCGGCATGGCAACGGCGACGAGACAGGGGGAGAAGGTGTGGCGAGGGGTGACAGTCTAACCGGACCAGAGAGAGTGCAGCAGCAGTAGCACTATTTCCACTCTTGGCTGACTCAAGAAACGCACCGTGTGGGACCTCGGCCAGTCAGCAGTCACACACACACACACACACACACACACACACACACACACACACACACACACACACACACACACGCACACACACGCACACACTGATAAAACGATGCACCACCGCCGCCGCTCCGCACAGTCGCTGCCGCTGACCAGGTGTTGGACTAAACAACAGGGACGTCATTAACGTGACATAAGATAGGCTACAACTTGTATGTATGTGCTGTGCGCCCATCTCCCTGGTCCCGTACACAGACGACCGTGAAGATGCTGAGTCGACTGATGAGCAGCAGCATCAGGAGTCTGGACAGGGAATGCAATTGCACTGTGAGGCTGCTGGACGACTCGGAGTACACCTGCACGATTCAGGTTAGTGGGGGGGCCAACATTTCCTGTCTCTCAAATCACCTTGTTTTGGGGGACGTGCTATTGACACGTAATGAGGCAGCTGGTCAGGTAAAATGACTTTCCCATAACACATCTCTCTCCTCTCATTCTGCTGCAAAGGATGTGTCATCCTACCTTAACTCCATGCAGTGTCACAAAAATATATTTGAATGTTGCTATATGTGTTTATGGCCAGACGTCTGTCATCAATGGACTGCAGATGCTTTCGTCAGAGACCCTACTTGTGTGGACATCATGATGTGCATTGCGTAGCAGAATCAAGGATTATTAATTAGCACTATTTCGAATTTCCAACAGAAGACTAAATAAAATCTCTTTTTAAGCGTTTGTCATTACAGCATGCCTCTCGCATGCATGGATTTCAATGCATTATGAAACAAAGCTGCATAATCTGATTTTGAATGATTTTAGTGGAGGGCTCAGAGAGGATTTCTGGATCCTCTGGGTGCGTGAGACAGGCGGAGACATTATAGGTTTTTGTTCTATAACCAGAGGATCTTTGGTGTTTTTTGGATTCTAATTAGTCTAAATAGAGGGTGGGCATCTTACCTTGTCTCAAAGTAGGCTCGGTGTCATACCCCTATTTGTCAATTTGCCCTTCAGACTGACCCTGGGTTTTTGACCATGGGGTATCATTTTGCTATGCTTTTTGGACCCCAGGAAGAATATCTGCTGTTTTGATGTACTGTAATGGGATTCATTATCTGAAAACCTCTTATCCCTTTGGTGTTCGCATTTTATGAAGACTCAATCCACCTGCAGCAAAACCCAACCAATTTAAACTTTCTTAGGACTATAAAGGGTGAAAGCATGGGTGATAAATATAAGGGGCGGCAAAGGCGTTTCCTCTGCCCAATCTATTTTAGTTTCTTATCAACAATTTCGGTAGAATCTCTTCCGTTACTTAAACCAGCTGAAATAGTGCTGTAGGAGGAAACACAATAACCAGTTTAGCTCCTACTACATGATGCAGTAAAGCTGCATGTGGGAAATGTTTAGCTCTAAATCAAAGTAGCTTTTAAAGTGGTATGAGTGCATGCCTTTGCTCTAATGCTGAGAGCTCCACTGAGTTTTTACTACCCTGAATCTCACTTTGTGGTTATTTGTTTCAGCTCTGACGGTTATCCATCGAGTCCATCATTATTTTTTTATGTGTTTTTGATACAGTGGCAGAGAAGCATTGATTCTATTTTATAATGACTTCTGAGGCTGTAATCTGTAGCACTGTTGTACAGGAAGAACTAAGGTAGAAGTTCTGGTTACTTGGTGTAGATTAGTGTATTTTGTTCCTTTTGGCAGGTTTATTGATAGGTTGCCCATGTAATCTGGTTATTGATTAATTCTGCAGACTGTATTAGACAATCAGGCATGCAGGCAGTCAGTCAGTCAGTCAGTCCCTTATGCATTAAGTCCCTTGCAGACTTGTTTCGAAGCATTTCTCTTTATTTCTTGTACTTCTTGAGTTGTCTCCAAAATCAATGGTATTGACATGAATGAAGGTGAGACATGACTGGGGTCAGTAAACACGCTGTGTGTTTATAAGTGAGAGAGCAGAGGAGTAAGAGCAAGTGACTAATGTCTATTACTTCCTTTGTAAATCAAGTGCGTGTGTGCATCCCTGCAATGGCTTTAGTGCGGCTACATCATTGAGATGTCTGTGGCCGTTTGAGTTACTGGAGCTGCGTTTGAAGCTGTTACTCAAAGGGATTCCATTGCTGCTGAATCAGAGATGACAGCGCACAAAGACCATCACTACCTGTTCACTTCTCGGATCTGACGGCAAAACAAGCCTTTCAACATCCAACAACGTGAAGTGGCACTGCTCGGGGGACAAATGAAATGGGGATTTTACGCCAGTCCTCGTTTTGTGTTTCATGATTGTGTTAAATGAGATTTCATACATGTGTCATGTTTTTAATTTAATGTGTGTGGGACTAACTATGCAGTCAAATGGTCGTGGTAGTGAGTTTTTGTCCCTGAGGTTAACTTTCTATCAATTCCATTTTGACAAATGGAAATGCTTTGTTGTTGATGCAACTTTACAACTTAACTTTTAGTTGTAATGTTTTATAAGCAAAACACTAAGTATATTTCTGCCTTCTGACTGCAGGGGAAGGCAGTTTGTGTAGTGTTTTTTCTGATGCGTTGTGTTTACCAAAGTACAGCCCGCACTTGTTCCCCATTGACTTTTGAGCAGCTCCTTCACCCATGATTCAAAGTGTTTGGCTGTCAAGATATGCTGATCCCACCCTTTTTACAAGTGAAAACACACAGCAGGGACCGAATTCTTAATTTCCAGTGGAGCTTCTATTGAGAGGGATTAGCTCTTTATTGGCATATTTCATTATTTCCACCATGGGAAATAATGAAATACAGTATGCCATTATTTCACACTATGGGGCTTTTGATGAAGCACAACTGTTCTAAATGAAAACATAAATAGGATCATCGGCTTAATCAATTGGCTATTGTTTACAGCAGTGTCACCATTTATTTGCTGGCATTAGAATATGTGAACATGACATTTGGGGAGTTATATAATTATGTTTTACACAAAGCGTCTGCAAAGCTAAATAAAACTGGTGAACATTTAATTTTTCATCTCCATAAAGGACATCACAGTGACCTTACTGGAGCATGACAACATTGTGGGCTCACTGAAAATGGGAGCCGAAGCCTGCTGTCCTTGTCCTGCACACCTTGGAGATGTGGCCCAGAATAAAGTCCCCTCCTGGGGCTCAACAATGGTCACACTCTCCATTTAGCTCAATTAGCCTACAAACTGCTGCTGTTATACTGAAATCTCATCATAGTGCAAGATGGTTGATATGACCTTCAGAAATGGAAAATAAAAAGTACTGTAGGGGCAGCGCGGAGTGGAATATGAAGCCAGCCAGGCAAAGATAAGGAGAACAAATCCTGTTTTTTAAAATGGACACTGGGGCCCAGACCACCTGCTTTGCCCGTCAGTTTGCAGTTGCCTGCCAGCCTCATCAGATTTACCTCACCTATACTTTGTGCCTGCTCCCCCTCTCCTACTGATGACATTGTTGCTGATTACATCATGACCCTGGAAGCAAGGGAATACTTGTGTTTATTGATTTATCCTGCTCTTTTAACACCATTCATTCCTCCAGGATATTCACAGGCTTCTAACAGTCACAATACACTCTGTTAAAGCCTCAATCCAGGATTAATTGGTGGGTGGAAAAGGTGGAAGAAGAAGCATCTGGAAGCCCTAGACAGGCACAGGATCAGGAGTGGTAGTTTAGCCACATGATGTTGGTGGTGAACATAAGCAAAAAGGTGTACCAGAAGCTATTTTTGAAGTTAGAAGATACCAGCCCCAGTGCAATGGAGGGTGCTGTCTCACTATACAGGGTCTGGCAATAATAGAGCTTTGACATGGGAAACACTGGCCACTTCCTCCAAGTAAAAGTGTGAATCTTCCAGCTAAATGTGGTTGGAGAAAGACCTGTTTTCTGCCATAGCACTTGACTGAGAAGTGTCAGCAGGGTACGCATCGGTTTAGAGATTCGTACAGCCTTAGAGATTTTGCTCTAGCATTCATACCAAGGTTTCTATCCCTTTATCTGGTGTAGGGCTGCACAGTTAATCTCAATTTTATGGAAATTGCAATATAGACTAGTGCAATATCCAAAACGCAGGGGGGCTCAATATTTGTTAAAGGCAAAATATATGTCAAAGCATTCTGAAGTATCTAAAGTATTCTGGTCCTGCAGAGATCTCCTAGCCTACAAATCGTGTCCTACAGACTGAAGAAAAACATCTTTGTATGGTACAGATTACAGTATAATCATTTCATTTTTTAAATTTTAATATTTTTCAATGAAAATAAGAATAATGACACAAAATGTGGATGATACAAAAATGATAATTCCCTCCAATATCCTCAATCCTATCGCAATATCATTTAAAATAATTGCAATTAGATATTTTCCTCATATCGTGCAGCCCTAATCTGGTGTATTTGGCCATTGTGGGCAGTGTTGCAAATTAATCATGAATGTATTTATATAATCGTGAATGGATTTCATCCAAAGTGTTGTACATTTTGCCTCTCATTCAACCATTCACAGACACACTCACACACTGATGGCGGTAGACTACCATGCAAGGCACTGGCCTAACCAGAGGGAGCAGTATGGGGTTCGTGCTCAAGGACACTTTGACATGTGGACATAAGGAACCAGATATCGGCTCTACCTGCTGAGCCACGGCCGCCCGTTCATACACACCGATGGCGCAGCATCGGGGGGTAATTTGGGGTTCAGTCTCTTGCCCAAGACACTTCGACTTCAACTAGACTGCATGGCTTGAACCATCGACCGCTCTACCACCTAAGCCACAAGTGTTGTCTGTGTAGCCTAAGCCTGATATATCTTTTCTCAGAACTCCATTTTTGTCCAAAAACATTTAGCAACACTTTAAACAGCCACAGCGTTGCACAGGGTGACATGTTCCTTAATTATGATGAACAAGGGCACTGTAGAGCCAATCCCATATAACCCTTCCTGGTGTCAAAACTATACAATATATATATAGGAAGGGAAAGAGAGTGCAAGTGTCTCCATGACAGATTAGTCATGGAGGAGAATGAGAGTTTTACAGAATTGTGTGATTATTAGCATATAGTTCGGAGAGTTTACTGCATTTGTGTCCTAATGCTTTAAATTACTGTCCATCTTGTTATTGTTGTCCTGGAAATAATTTACAGTGTGTCTTTCGTTATGATTCAGCAATAGATCTTTTAACATATAGTCACTGTATTTAAAGAAATGCACAAATACAGGGATTATTTAGATCTATGTTTGAATTATTATGGAGTGTGGTTAAGCAGCTATGGTCTACCACTGTTAATCAGCAGCAGCTCATTAGATAACACAGAAGAGCAGGATAATCACCCCTTTGCCCCACATTCCGTATAGTTACTTTTAATGAGTTAATTATAGGAACATGCATGTTATGTGATTTAAATACATCCATGTCATGGACTCTAAAATATAGATCACACACTTAATCTAACATTTTTAATTGAGTAAACATAATGTTGAACAAGGTTTACTATCAGAGTAAAAATTCGATGCAGATACTGTGGCCCATTTGCTCTAAATTAATATTCCTACCAAGAACCAAAAGATGTACTGTATCTCAGAGATGGAAAGCAAGAAAATCATTGATCCAGAGAGACGTACCTCATCACTGTGAGTGAGTGGTTCAGTCACCTGGCACCAACTTAGATCCTTTAGAGTCCACCAATGAAATTAGGGCCGTTCTTTTGAAGCCAAATGCAGAATTTGGAAGGAGCTCCTCTCGTTTTGCGTTGTGAATGCATTATTGAAATAAGTTGCTCTTGTCTCCCAAGTGGTCTCTCTGCACTCATATTGTTTTCTTCTCAGTGTGCACTGCTAAAATTGGAATAGAGGTTGTAACATTTTGTTTTCATGCATGCGAGGGTCTGCTTATGTGAGTATGTTGCCTTCACCTCCTAACTAAAATAGTAATGGCTTGCATCTTACCCCTAAGTCATACAATAGAGAGCAGAAGTCACGCCCTTCTACTTCCGGCCAATGGGACCTATCTTTCGAAAAAATATGAACACGAGTCAATGGTTAGATAATAATTATTTTTCATCCCGTTTGAATTGAGCCATGGTCAAGCCATTGTCAATTTAAAAGATAATTTTTCAACCGAAGAAAGTCTCAGTTTATTGTACTGTTGAAGTATAAGACGTGAAAATACATAATTAGAAAGACTACACACTTCAAAGTCGCATGGATGACGTCTCGCTGAAGCTACGATGTCTGTGTGTATCGTACCGGGGATGTAACGTTACTCAAATGAGCAGAGGATCTTACTTGTTCTTTTGCTTATCTGCTGAAAACACTTCACTGGATAAAACACATCAAGTAAGATAACGTTACATGTGTTGCTGAACAGAGCTAAGCTAGCTAGCTAGCGAGCAAGTTGAGCATCAAGCTAGGTGACGTAAATTGTGTATGACGAGAGATGTAGTTCACTGAGTGGTTTCACACAAAACTAAGTGGTCAAATGAATAACTGAGACTTTCTTCGGCTGAAAAATGTTCTTTTAAATTGACAAACCTCATATTTGTAATCCATGGCTCAATTCAAACGGGATCAAAAAATATTTTTTCTCCCCGTTCACTACTGTTCATATTTTTTCCGAATTAAGGTCCCATAAGGTCCACCGGAAGGGGCGTGACTTAGGCTCTCTATAGGTTTTACCCATAGACTGTATAATATTAATTGACAACGCATCCGGTTCGGCAAAGTGCTGCAAATGCGGAAGTGCCTTAAACTCTGCATTCTATCTGAATTCCAGCAGTGGGCGACACGTGCGATTGCAAAAGGAGGTTGGTTTCTGTAGAAGTCTATGAGAAAGTTTATAGTCTAAATCGCTAGTTTTAAGTCTTCTGCAACACAGAATGATGTTAATTTTTTTAATTACGGTCTCGGCGATAAAGCGGGGGGTGTTTAAGGGCGGGGCTATAATGTGATTGCCAGTGAAAGTGTATAACGTAACGTAGAGTGTAAGGGCTCCTCCCTCACTCCTCCCTCTCGTCTAAAATCGTCACATCCGCAACCAGGATGGCTGCGCCCGTAACGGCAAACTCGACGACAGATACCAGATCTCCACAAACCAATAGGTGACGTCACATATGCGCTGTCCATTAATATTATACAGTCTATGGTTTCATCCAACTGTGAATCGAGGACTCTCTGTGTGGGCTTATGTGTGTGTGTCTTTCAAACGATCCCACATGTGCAAAAGACGTCACACGCAGCATGCTTTTGTACGAACATCTGTACAGCAGCGGGGGCGGGGTGGTGCTGCCAATGTAACGACAAATCTAGCGAGAGAGAGAGATGCCAGTGTTGCCTGGCAAGCTTGAGGTCACCCACAGTCATCTCTCTCTGTCACTTCTGACTGAGGTGCAGCAGCGAGCTTACGTGCGCGTCATAATAATAAATAATAATAACTATTATTTACTACTATTTATATAGCGCCTTTCATGAAACCCAAGGACACGTTACAGAATTACAGGGGAAAGACCGCTAAGGGAGGTTGTAGGCCGTGGTGAACAGGTGGTGTTTGAGGAGTTTTTTAAACATGTACAGGGATGTAAAACCCCAAATGTCAACCTCGTAGTGGCCCTAGAGGAAAACTCAGGGGATCGCCAAAGTCATTAGGGTTCATCCTCTGGGAACCATGAATGTCTACAAAATGTTGTGGCAATCGATCCAATGGTTGCTGAGATATTTAAAGGGCTATTTCACCGCTGGAAAGATGACTATGTATTAAATTGGGTCATTTATGTAGTAGAAATGTGAAGTTTTTTTAGAAGTTGGTGCCTTCTAGCCCGAGAAAAGCCAGAAAATTTATTTTTGGCTCATGTGGATGAAAGACAACAACTCCCAGAATGCACTTGCTCCGCTTTGCTACAAGTCCACTCCCAAGCCATGCCTAGTATTTACAGACATAATAGACAGTGAGACAGTCAAGTCAACTCAAATGTGTTTTATTGTCATTTCAACCATATACACGGAACAAGTTTTCACCGTGGCTCAAGTGGTACACATTTAAAATATATAAAAATGACATTATATAAAGACGACATACGAAATAGGCTACATTTAATGCACATACATTATAGGCTCCGTAAAGTTCAGCTAACACATTCGTAGTATTAGCGGTTGTCACAGTCACAAACTCCACCAGCGGTTAGCAGTAGTTGGATAAAAGCACCCCATTTCTGCACCAGTCCGTGTCCGTGTTAACACAGCCCACCTCCACGAGTCTTACCTGACAGAGCAACATCTGCTCGGAGGGCCTGGTAGCTGGCTAGTCTGGTACACTGTTTTTCAGCCATGTTTCCACAAAAAGAAAAACACTGCAGTCTCTCTCATTGAAGTTGGATGTAGTCCAGTTTGTTGTCTAATGAGTGGACACTTGCAAGCAGGATGGATGGGACAGGTGGCCGGCTAGCGTTAGCTTTCCGCCTAGCTCATACTCCTGCCCGCATTCCGCTTTTCACCGCTTTGGATGTCCCCTTACCAGGCTAGCGGCATAGAGCCAGACCACAGGCTGAGGTGCTGGTCTCCGTAGCAGGCGAAGCTCGCATAGTGTGTCGAGTATTCCGTCTGTAATAAAGTTTCCTGCATATTCTCCGATCTGTACCAATGTATCCCGGTGGTACACACGTGCGGTAGTTTGAATGCACATAATTGTTGGAAAAGTTTGCTGCTGAAAAGAGACAGCTGTAGCTTTGTTCCAAGATGGCTGACACTCGACTCACTTCAAGCTTCGGGTAAAGATGACAGTCCAACACCCTATGGGCGGGTTGAAAACATGCGGAACTAGCTGGCTGTAGTCCACAGACTCTGGGCAAAAATGCCTCCGATGACGCTAAATGACGATTTTTGCGTCAGGCTTTTTTCCAGACCCACAATACAGAGAAATCTAGTCTCAGGGGGACATGAGGGAGGGAAGCACGGTCATTCGAAAATACTACCGGTTTTCTACTGATAAAAAGCTTAATTAAGTGTAAGTATCCCTTTTAAGTCTGGACCACAGTGACCTGACATTGCCATCCATAGTGCCAGGTTTCATATCTTTGTATACAAGATACTTTTGGGTTTGTAATTGTTGGTCAGATAAGACATTTAGAGTCATCTGGTAACTTCTGATGGGCATTTGTCAATATTCATGGCATTTTGTTGACTACAGTAAATGTGTCATCAGTCATACACAGATATAATCAATAGGTCACTCAATATGACAGCTTTGGGAACCAACCTGTGATTTGGGCTGTGCATTTTGCACACGTGTTTGAATCTTGGATACACGCTTGTACATGCAGCAATGCTCTCATTTCACTTAGAAACTGCTGTCAAAATGTCTTTGATCAGAGCTCTCAGCACTCAATCTGCTCAGCAGCTGATAACAGAAATCTGCTTGGATTGGGAAGCTCCCAGATGTAGGCTAAAGGAGCTAAATGGGAAATATTATAAGGTGTTTTGTCTGTATTTTTATGCATGTAAATAATAAGTTCGTTATTGAGTCAGTTCATAGGCCCTCTCTCTCACACCACAGCTGAAGATGCCACACGTAGCACCTTGAACTGTAAGTGCTAAAAAAAAAAAAAAGTGTGTGCATGCTCAATCGGCCTTCCTTCAAAAAGCTTTATCATACAGTATTCTTATTGGACAAACAAATCTAAATTTCACGTGACATTCAGCCTGTGACTCACAAGCATGGGATCTTTCCGCCCATAATAATTCACAGACTGGGAATGCTGGTCATTTTTTTTCTAAACCTTCATATGCTTAATATAGAATAAAAGTAGGATGTGCTTTAGACAGAGCTCCTGCTTATCAGCCCTGTGCCCCCCCACTGAAATCTGCGAGAGACTTGTATTCCTGATTTGAAGGCACCCGGCTAAATAACATGTTAATCCATAATGTGGAGAAACGGTGAGATAAACCCTCAAGGCTTTGGTGTGCTCTCAGATTAAGACATTCGGCTGTTAGCCATGACACTAATATCTATGACTTGAGTGGTGTCAGGGCCTCAACTTCGCTCACCACACTGGCTGATTGTTTTATTTAGCACATGCACTACAACTACTGTGCAGATTGATTGATATGAGATTTAAAGGTCCTATGACCTGCTGCTTTTTGGATGCTTTTATATAGACCTTAGTGGTCCCCTAATACTGTATCTGAAGTATTTCCCGAAATTCAGCCTTGGTGCAGAATTACAGCCACTAGAGCCAGTCCCAAAATGAGCTTTCCTTACTATGTGCCATTTCTGTGTCTGTAGCTATTGAGGAGGAGAGGGGGGAGAGGGGGGCTTGACCAACTGTCATGCTTCGCTCGTTTGCAAGCCATCTCTCTTTCTCATGGGCGGGCCAAATTCTCTGGGCGGGCAAAGCAGAGAAAGGGGAGGTAACCTTTCCCCTTATGACATCATAAAGGGAAGATTCCAGATTGGCCCATCTGAGCTTTCATTTTTTAAAAAACAAAAAACAAACAACCCCAATTTCCCCCCCCCCCGCCCCAACGCAAAAAACTAGGGGAACTCATATTAATGTTAAAAAAAATGTCATGCCATGGGACCATTAAACAAACTGAATAAATCCAAACCCAAATACGTTGCTCTCATGTAATAGGTTCATAGAAAACCAAGACATTACAGTGTATTGGCTACTTCGTGGTAAAGAGCAATCAGTGAGGATTACTTTCAGTACTTTCAGTACCATACCAATTCCTATTAATGTTAAATTATTGCAGCTTTATCAATCAGTGGCTTGTAACTACTACTACGACTATTCCATAGCTAATTACACAAGGAATTGTCTTTGTCTGTACTGATAGACAGCTTTGCAACTTGAAGCTTTCATTTAAATTGAAATGAAAAATGAAATGTATTACCTAATTTCCATAGGAATATTAATTTACTGTGCAAAAGCAAATAATTTTAACAGTTGATACACCTGGAACAAGTAGTTTTTTGTATGTTTCATACTTAAAAGATACATTTTGGTAGAGGTCGACCGATACCGATAGCTAGGTTGGGCCGTATTTGCCGATAACCGATTAATCGACCGATAGTATTTAGAATTGATACCCACAGCAATGCTACACAAGCATGTGTGTTGTCTAAAACAGTTCTCCTACATATTTGGAGTCATCCAGTGCAAAAATAAACATAATGAGCATTATAATTCATATAAAGGACAAACTATTTACATTTCTTCAAAAAAGGCCCAAATGTTTGCCAAATCTCAAAACAGTGACGCCATTCTTCTCTGTAGAACGGTTTAGAACGGTAACAGACGATCTCTGACCTGGAGGGATCTATCTTTCCTACTATATACTCTCTGTTCTCGCTTGGATGCCCATATAAGGCGTAATGTGTGACGGACCTGCCTTCCCATTGGTTGAAAACATAAACAAAGGCATCATGGGAGATTCACTTGTCGGTAGCACGGAGTTGTGACCGAAAACGTGATGAATTATAGACATCAGGTGGATAAATCTTGGATGTAACAGTTTGGATTTAATGCTCAACAACCCCGAAAAAAGGCACAAGTTCCAGGCTGGATAGAAAATCACCTGTAAAGGCTAGAAAGACACCAAAGACACCAAAGACACCAAAGACACCCCCGTGACGGCTAATTTGTTACCTTTTAGCTGCAGCAATCAGTAAGCCTCTACGTTTAACTGTTATTAAAGGTCCAATATGTAATATTTGTACTGTAATAAATCCAAAAATGACACCAATGCCTCATCAGATATTAAGGAAACATGTTAAACTGAAATACTATCTTTTCTGACAACAATGCTAATATTTTAGCTAGTATTTTTTCTTTTTGAAATTTACATTCCGTGACGGAATTTATGTTTATGTTTTGATCTGTGTGTTGTTATCAACGGCCCAGTTTGACAGCCAGGCCGGGTTGCCAGATATACCTGTAAAAACGTAAACCCAGCACGCTACAGCTGTAAGGGTAGTACAGCCATGAAATCAGCACACAAACGAACAGGATCAACGGAGATAGATTATACCCGACCTAAAAAAAAGAAAACAGCATGTTTCTAACAGTTGCGTGACCAGAGACGTAACAACCCCCTGGTAAATATTGGAGATGTATTTGAAAGATGGAGACAGCTTAGATCCCAAAAGGACGCAGAGTTGGCTTATTTTCTCCTGAACAGGTAAACATTAGCTTCAGGCTAATTTATCACAGCTACTAGGGATGGGCATTTTTTTTGTCATTTCAACATTTGTGTACTCATATTGAATTATATAGCTAGAGTACCCGAGTTGGTTACTCGCAAAAACAATTGAGACAGCCAGTAAAGTGATCCCGACTGGTCCTGGCTAACGCCGCCATGCTAACCCTGCTAACTGCTAGCTAACGTTACCGGAGAACCAGGAAAGCAGCCCATGGCTGTTTACAGCGTCGTAGCCTCGTCAGCGGCTGGAGCCGATAAGGCGTTATTTTAAACCAGCGCAGAGGGGGGGTAACCGGAAAAAGGGGACTGTGAGTTTGCAGTTTGTTTAGCGAATATTGTTGCGTAATTCTAAGCCAATGAAGTGTGTTCAGTGCGGATGGTGTTGGTATTTTAAGCTGTTGTTTGTAATTCTAAATTGTACCTGACTGTGGGGGGGCGTGGAGAGGACAGTGAGGTTGTTGTGTTTTTTAGCGGTTCATACTGTAATTTTAAGCGAAAAAGTGTGTCCGTTATGTTGGTTGCGGTTTGGGGGTGTGCGCACGGGCTTTTATGACTGTCAATATAGCCAGCATCTACCGTTAGCTACTCCGCTGTGCTGTAGAGTAATGTCTGGCTATGTGAGAAAAGCGTCTAGCAACATTGTTGTGAATGCTGCGGTCTCAGCCTGGCAACCTCCGTGAACTTCGAGTCTGGGCAGGAGGGGGCGGGGGAGACGACTCTCCATTATTTTGAATTGGTAGTGCAGTAACTATTTTAACCGCTAGCTGCCAGTATTACACACAATATTACATATTGCACCTTTAAATTATCTAAATATGAATTAGAGGTGCCGTTTGGGATCGTGGACGATCCATTTGGGTCGGACTTGAGTTTATTTTTGTCAGTGTATTAACCGCTTGAGGTAAGTTAGCCTACTACTAATGTTTAGCGTCATCTCAGCCTCGAAAGCAAACAAACATATTGTGCTGTTCTTTCTCTACTAATGCAGCATCTATTCAACAAATTAATAACTATTATGATATAACAAAATGTACTCTATACATACCTTTTTGCTGTCGATGCTTTAAACGCGCATCTGATGTCAGCCTTCTCCGCACAGCATGTGCTCTCCGTGCAGCGCGCAGTAATGTGTCGAAAATAAACAACACGAGGCATCAGTGATAGTTTTTATTTCGCCTCTAGAGGCCGCTATTGTAATGCATGATGCCAGCAGACCCTTCTCAGCTCTTGCGTACTGTGTAATGAATGACAGCGCGCACTTCTCAGCCACTCCAGCAACGGACGCAACCAGAAAAAACTATCAGTATGGATTTTTGCCGATAACGATAGTTCCACCAATCAACTATTGGTGCCAATTAATCGGCAAAACCGATGAATCGGTCGACCTCTACATTTTGGATACATTTAGGAATAAATAACCCTTGTTCTGTCAACAGCTTTCATTCAGAAATCATGCCAGCGAGAACGCCTGTAATTGTCTATTCAAGGGTGAGGTTGCTGGGTTGTTGGTTTTGCAGATGTGTGTGTGACAAGAGTGAATATTTAATGTCGGTTATCTTAGATGCACATGTTTCTGGTTGGCCCCTCAATTCCACAAAATCCTCCCTTTATTCCTTTTTTTTATTTCTCCTCTTCTCTGTCTTTGTCTCTCTCCTCTCAGTCAGTAGCACTGCAGCTGAACGGATTAATGAGCTTGCCCTGACTGAACCTGACACCGGTAGACAACATAGCAAAGACATGCTATACATGACACAGCAATAAGAATGCTGAAAGCATTTCACCAAAGGCTATAGGCATCACAGCCATTGTTAGCCACTTAAAAGGCTCAAGTATTCAACTTAGTCAATACTCTGCAAACATAGTGGTGTCTTGGTTTTTAGCCACCACCACAGCAAGAATTAGGTGGATTCACATTTCCTCTAGCGCAACCATGTGGTTTAGATTTGTATTTTTGAGTGAAATGTCTCAATAACTATTGAATAGATTGGTATAAAACTTGATAGACATTTATGTCTCCTTCAATACATTTAAAATAACTTTGTTTGTGAATCTTTTTTATTCCACACTACATTACCCACAATGCAAAATGACTGCTGAAAGGTGCATTTGAGATTTTGGTGTCTTATGCTAGAGGTCTGGTTAGCTCACTTCTTTTTAACTCCACACCCCCACATTTTACTCACATATGTTTCTCATATATTGCAGTCTGTGTGGCCAGAGATATCTCTCACTTCTTTTTAGCATTGCTTTATCCAGACCAACCTTATTTTTTATCTCTCAAACCAAAGTTTGCATGGCAAGCAAATAAATAACAAGTTGCCTATTGTGCAAGATATTCATACTCTTTTTTTTCGCAGTGATGAATTACGTCTCGGTGGTGTTTTGGAGTTGCCTTTGATGCTTTCAGAAATAACAATAAGAAAAGTAGTTACTGCTCGGAGGCACTAAAGACGAGTCCGTCTGCAGCCCGCTGACACACAAGGGTGCTCAAGTCCAACAAATAAGGATATGAAGACGTGATTGCAGAAGAGTAAGTCAGGAGCATATTGAATCAAGCTGAGCTTCATCAGTATAATTGAAATAGCGAACATTGTTGCAGATTTCTCTGCACTGTGAGTGAATCCCTTGTATGGCTGGTTTTCATTTTGTAGCTGAAACATAATTATGTGATTTTCCTGTCATAGTTGGGAGGCATTGTGGTTTAATGTGGGGAACTGAGCAGCAGCCAGACGGTAACCAGCCAAACTAAATCACCCCACTGCATGTATGGGAGCAGTTACATCTCTGGGATTATGTAGTATGACCACCATGGGACTTGGGGAGCTCAAAAGGAAAAAAGGTCCAGAAATGGATGTGTTGTGTTAGTTTTATAATTCTGTCTGTCTTTCTAACATCTTTTCACACATCTCTCCATTAGTACATTCTGTCACTACTCCATCCACAACATTTGGCCCAGCTACAGTAAGGTTTCAGAGATATACCATGTCTTCAAAGGGCTACAGTGAGGCTCTTAAGATTAGCAGAATGAATGTGTATTAGGCTCACTCTTAACTGGTTGATTTCAGACCAGCAGAGAAATCCCTGTCACCCCAGCACAGGCTTTCCGGCAGGGAAATCTTTAAGGCTTTACAGAAATAAGAGAGCGCTTTATTGTTCTCACCAGAGTCTTCTCTCTGCTCCTCTTCCTTTCTCTCTTCTTTTATGTCAAACTTGAAAGGGGAGACAAGATTTATTTGGGAAAGGCGGGAAGCTTGCTGTGGAGTTGAGGATGTCACTGGAGAGAAAGAGTTCAGGCACAGCGGTGATTCTGTGTAGAATGATGTCAGCTGCACTGAACTTGGAAATCATTAAGTTGAGACTTATTTACTCAGACATGGGCCTTATGTGTTATTCATGATTCAGTTCCTTCTAGCTCTAACACTTGATATTTAATCACCATACTAATGATGTATTCAGCGAGGTACTCTTGTTAGCGCACGTATGTCTTTTCTTTACTTGTGTGTTTGCATGTGCGCTGTCTAACGGTATTTATGTGCATCAGTGATAAATGTGCATATCTGATTTGTAGGTAATTCATGCATGAATAAAAGATGGCTCAAAAAAATGTTGCTGGTGGTGTCTTCTAGGGTGTCTGTTGGGTGCTTTGTTAAGAAAAGGCAAAAAGCTTTAATTACACACGGATGCTGATGTCCTGTAGGGCTGCTTGCTGGCTCGGCACATTGCAGACAACCATATCCTTCTATCGTGTGTGTGTGTGTGTGTGTGTGTGTGTGTGTGTGTGTGTGTGTGTGTGTGTGTGTGTGTGTGTGTGTGTGTGTGTGTGTGTGTGTGTGTGTGTGTGTGTCTGTGTGTCTGTGTGTCTGTGTGTGTGTGCACGCGCAGGGGCTTTGGGAAGGAAGGTTTACATTGGACAAGAGGAAATGGAGATATTACGCCATAAAGAGGGATGTAATGACTACAGGATACTCGTGAGGGAAACACACTGCGTCTGCTAATTACCCTGAAGCAGCGTGGCAAAATGCAAATGCACTAATACGTAGAGATGAAATGATTCTATAGGATATAGATAGTCAAGATTCTATCATTTTTATAGCCTCTGCAATGCTGTGATTTTATATGTTTTTGTGATGTGAGCAGCATAAACACAGAACAGTGGTGTCTGACTGATACACCAATGTGTTTGTAATGTGGCCTTTTATGTATTCTTGAAGTTAGTGTATATGCATTTCAATCAGGAGAGACTTTGTTGCAGATATGCAAAGGTTTATTTGTACATGTGCATAATATGAAATGTACAGAGTCTTTGGAGATTAGACTTCATTGTTATAAAAATAGGAAGGAGTCGACAGGAGCGGTCTGTCGGAGGAAGACCCAGGGTGCCGTGGGTGATGATGACTGGAGGTGGAAGGGGAAGAGGAGGGTTGCACTCTTTGCCTGAAATGACAACTGACAGCAGCAGAGAGAGAAACCGATTTAAAGCAGGGATGTAATGCTGTGATTGGTTAAATTCATGGCTGATTCTGATTGGTTTAACTGAAAAGTGAACGCCTTGAAACAGCTGATCAGTATTAGGAAGAGAGAGAGGTAATGAAGTCCTGAAAGAATTTAGGCTGAGCTTCATGTGTAGTTCATAAAGTAGGCTGACCATATATTAATGTAGGGCCTCTGACTGTGTGGTCAGTCTAGGCCATGTGTTCTGAGCTCTGTGGTGCGTTTGTTGATGTTATAGTTGTCTTGTTTGTCCTCTCCGGGGAGTGTGCAGCTGTCTGTGCTGTAATGTGGGATGAAGCTGCGCTCTTCCTGCTGGAGTCGCAGAGCCAAGGTCATGTCAAACTATCATTTGGTTTAGAAATTCAACATAGCAGGTGTGAAAGACATTGTCTATTGTTCAGTCACTCTGCCCTGAGAGTCCCTTTGACAGTGCAACGAATGATCGAGAGATTCAAGGTAAGACATACAAAGGGTGTAAATCAGCAGATTAATGCACTTCCCGATCACACAAACTGCACAATCCTCAATTGTAGCTCTGTTCCTCTTATTTCTGTTTTAAAAAAATTTCAATTTGAAAATGGTTTTATTACAGATAAAGTTCTGTAGATAATAATGTAATAGGAAAATTGTTTCTCATATGCCCAAAATGTTACTCTTTTAGCTTTTTACTGCTGCTAAATTAAAACCCCACAGTTTATCGTATTAAATCACAACAGTTACAGTAAAAACAAACAGTGAGAATTGGTGATAACCCCCCGCCCCCTTACCCTCTTCCTCCACTCACATAAATCACTGCCACACTACTGTGTAGTAGTCAGCAAGTCTCACACACACAAACACACACACACACACACACACACACACACACACACACACACACACACACACACACACACACACACACACAGTTTCTGTTTCTAAAATTATATTCAGCAGTTGTTCTTTTTATGTTTTCATTCCAGCCAAAATGCTGATATGTATTTGGACTTATTCCAATGTATGACTTGACATGGACCAATTTCCTTTTTAATTTTCTTTAAGGTTACTTTAAAAGACAAAAACATGATACGAAGTGGAGATGGCACTGTGTTTCACATACCATAGAGACAAAAATCCCAGCCGCTCCCTAATCCCCATCTATGATAAGGTAACGTCGCCCACACTTCTGGTCTTACTTTTATATAACAGTTAGAGGCCATATTCACTTCCCATAATTTCACAATGTCTCTGCACATTACAATAAAAGCCTTATGCTGGTGAAACACCTTAATGCTTTTATTGTGAAGCAGCTACAGCAAGTGCAGTCGTCATAGATGCTAAATAATTTATTTGGTTAAAACCTGTCAAACTAAACTACATCAAGATTTTTAGAATTTTTTTGTTGCCAGGTCAAAGGGTCAGCGAAAGCCAAATCGTGCTGTAGAGCAAAGTGATTAATTGATTAACTCTGGCTCACATGGGCGGCTCTGGCTCAGGAGGTAGAGCGGTGGTCTACCAATCGGAAGTTTCAATGGTTCGATACAAGTTGAAGTGTCCTTGGGCAAGAAACTGAACCCCAAATTGCTCCTGATGGCTGTGCCATGAATGTTTGAATGTTGCGTGAATGTTTATCTGATGAGCAAGTGGCACCTTGTGTCTGAATAGGGTGAATGGTGCCTGTAGTGTAGAGCGTTTTGAGTGGTCGCTAAGCCTAGGAAAGTGCTATATAAATGCAGTCCTTTTACAGGCAGATGCTCCTATTTTAAAGTGCTTTGACTGGCGGGGAAAAACACATCATGTTGGCGGGGAAAAACCCATTTTGTTGTTTTCATTGCCACAAAATGAAAACTCTGTCTGTTTCTGGCTTTCAAAATTTTGAATGATGTGACAGACCCAGATTTCCCTTAGCTCCAAACGCTAGCGTGACAACAACCTTTTAATTTTACCTCATCTGCCAGGACACATTAGCTTTTTTTTGATAGCTGAGGCGTAGCTGAAAATCTGTGAATGTCACTGGTGAAGTCTTCTCCTGGAAAAATATAGAAATAGAAGTTAAAAAAAACCTGTGCAGCCCTTCAGACGGCCGGGATCAGATTTTCATTTAAGAGTTCATAGGGTAAAGGAGCTAAACTCTGGCTGCAGTTTCTTTGCACTGATATAAATTATATCAAGGCTTATCAATTTTTCACAGGGCTTCGGAAGAGAGACGCTGTTGATATTCAGCTTTTGTTAAATCTCTGTGGTTGGTCCCATGTGTTTTATAAAAGAACAACTGCATTTCCCAAGTGCACTAGATATTTCTGCAGTAAATTCACTTTATGTTCATGAGACGGTCTCAACTTCTTTGTGATACAATATGCTGTATATGCTGCTTTATATATTTAAAGTTTTTGCATCCTGCCTCTATATCTTCAGAAACTCGATGAACATAATAGAACTTCTGAAACTGGGCTAGATGTGGCACAGTCTGTACACCAGTGTGCTCTGCCAAATACGAATTTTGTTTACAGTAGGAATATCGAGTTAAAGGAAGAAGCTTGACAGTTTCTTGCTTTGTTGTCGAGATTTGTCGAGATTTAGTGAGAAGATTGATACTACTCTGTACGTTTGTATGTGTCTCTGTATGTTTAATATGGCTGCAGCCAGGAGACGGTTAGCTTAGCTTAGTAGAAAAGACGGCTACATTGCCTTTATCCAACAAAATTTGCCTACCACCAGCACATATTATTAATACATTATATCTAGTTTGTGTGAAGCCAGGCTGTCACTTTATGCCTGATTTTAGCCCTGAATTGGCTGCCCCAGCTAATTTTCGAATCTGGACTCATTTCTGCAATGTCGCTTGTCAATCACGGTGCCTGATTAATCACCTGAACTGTTTCTGGCAGGTCATACATTTTATTTAGTTGTCTTGCAGTTTGAGCACTCCCACGGTCCGATTCCTCACATGACAAAGGATCTGTTGTAAACTGTAGTGAGCTTGTTTTAATATTAAGTAGTATTTTGCATGTTGTGGCTTAAACTGTAGTCTTGAAACTGCTATATAAAACTGAACTTTGCTTCAGAACAGTCAGACCATAATTGTCAGCATCTTCCAGACTTCTATGGATCCATAATATTCTTTTCCACTTTCCGTTCATAATGGAATTCAGCAATAAGTATTGCTGCCTTTCTCTTTTTTTGTCAGTGTTGAGGATGTGGTCATCTTGTTTGAATAAACTTTATTCATTCAAACTTAATTTGAACTGTCAATTGACAAAGCTGACTGGGGGTTCTGTGCTCATGGTTAGTCAATTAATCCGTACAACATGAGCATAAAAGTCACAGTTCTGGCTCTGCAGAGAGGCCGAATAAAACGTGTAGTTAATGTACAAGATTGATAAAAATACACAATGTGCCCACATTAATCTGTACAAAAACCAAAGTATCAAAAAATGACAAGTTGTGGTTTTAAGGGTTATCAGGAAGATAACTAATTAGTTATCTTTAGAGGTTTTAGTAGATAAATTTTGTTACCTTTTGACAGAGCCAGGTTAGCTTTTTCTTTGTGTTTCCAGCCTTTTTGCTAAGCTAAGCTCACCAGCTCTTGGCTCTAGCTTCATATTTACCACACAGACATGAGAGTGGTATCAATCAATCAATCAATCTAATGACCTCTCTGTATCTCATCTAACTCTCTGCAAAAACACACAATAGAATAATCTTGCAATCATAGTTGGAGAGATGTGAGGTCTCTTGGGAGCAAATGGAAAGTATAGCTTACCACATCATTCAATGCTTCAGCTGCTCTGCCTGTTAAAGTTTGTCTGGAATATCAGAATAGGTCTAGATCTCATTTTTGTTCAGTATTTATTTTTAATTGCTTGACTGACAGTAGTTATTATGACAATATGATAAATCAAAGATAGATGAAGGAATTTCCAAAGCGACAACCCATTACCACCAACACAAAGAATGCATAGTAGGCACTGATGGTGAATCAGAGTAGATCCTGTTTTACCATATTTTTCTAAAGCTCTACGTGAAACAGGAGGGATACGGCCAATAACTATCATTAACAAGGGTAAACTCATCCACCTCCCTCCCCTTCACATCACTCAGACCAGTCTGGATCCCCCTCATCGTACGCGACTGCACACTCTTTTTAGCTCGGCTCCTCAGTCCACAAGTCTGCTGCCGTCTATTTTTAAACTCTTGCTATAGCGGAGCAACTGTATGTGCGTGGAATATTAAGCACTCCTCCTCTAACTGTCGCTTGCTCATCCCCTCTCTCACTGTGGGTAACTGTAGTCTTCTTTCAAAATAAAATGGTCTGTGTTCGTGCATCAAGGAGGAGCAAGACCACCTCTTTCCAATTGAGCCCCGGCCTCTTCAAAGCAATGAAAAAAGCAAGGACAAAAAAACAGAAATATATACATTCCTCATATGCAACAAATTGTGTAATCCTTTTCAGTGGTAAATCCAAGGCAGGGTCAGGTTGTCTGCCCTTATTTAAGAGGTACATAACGAATATAGTTGCAAAGTGTGAGAGGCCTCTGGAATCATCACAAACTGAAAGTTACATATAGCCACTTTAAATATTGAATGCTTAATTAAAGTGCACATCCTAAAATACCTTCACTTCTCCCTCTCAAGTCATAGCACATCTTTTATGATTTTGTAACTGTCAACTTATTGTTGAAGGAGAAAAATACTCACAAGAAAATATTAACTCCAGTAAATTATAGCTGGAGATGTTGGCTCTTCTGGTGAGGAATTAAATGAAATAACCAAAAGGCTCCTAAAAGGGCAGCTGACGGGATGTTTCCAGGTTGTGTGAATGTGAATGAATATGTGTAAGCATTACTAGTAAACGTGCAGTCTTCTGTATAATATGTGTAGTTTTTATACTATAATTTTTTTTTTTTTTTTTAATTACTCCTCAAATCATTCTTTGTCATTGGAACACATGCTACTTATTTCTAATATAAACAGGCATCTAATTAGACTCCTGAGCTTGGTTTCTGGGCCTCAGACATCAAGGCAAGGGCACCAATTCATTTATTTGTTCTGAAACAATCCCAAGGCTTTAACTGATGATGAGATGCAGGCTACTGAGAGCCCTTTTTTTCTCCCCCTTTCTTTGTTTGTTGTTGCTTTCTTTCTTGTACGGTCTCGGACAATTGTTCAGTCCTTTATTTCTCGGTTTCTCTCCAGAACCTCATATGGATCTCAAATCATCAAAAGAATGAAGAGGTTCTCTGCCTCAGTTAGGGATGAATAATGACTCAGAGGAGCATATTATAGACAGGTTGCTGCTGGGAGTTCACTGTGAAAACTTTTACATTTACTCTACGTGACTAATTTGATGAAAGACAGCAGAGAGTCATTTGAAATGCAGGTTTTTCTATTTCCCCCAGCCACTCTCCCCTAACGGAATTCCAAACATCTGTTTAATTGTAAGATTTACTTACTGACTGCTTTGGCTGAGGATTTGGGCAATCCCAACACAGCTGTTTTGACAACATGGCGAAAGCTGACAAGGTCATGGTGATTTAGCTTGAAGGGCTAAATCTTACATGAAAATCTTTCTTCTTCTTGTCCCTTTCTCGTGAAGCACAATGCCTGTTTTTTTAATGTGTTGGCCCTTCCTATATGTAAGAATATCATAACATTTCATGCTTCTATTATTGTTTTAAAAAATCTGCAACATAACACGCTACAGTTAACTTTATACTGCACACATTAGCCTAATGAGAAGTAAGTGAAGCCAGATGTCCCTGCACTTGTGGGTGTGTGTCATCTTGTCACAGCAGTACTACGTCCCAGCCAGCCAGCCAGCCCAGTGACTTTCCACCGCCCTTGGATTTTTGGAGATGCTGGGGAACCACAGGTCTCCATGGCAACAAGATTATTACATCACTACTCTCCAGCTGCTGTCGTCAAGCTGGTGTTTGGCCAAGCTCTGCCGCAGCCCAACAGTGACTCCGCACACTACACACACACGCACACACACACACACACACACACACAGCTGCGCATGCCAAAACTCTTCCATCTAGAAGAGCATTACTGTTGAAACGTATAAAGATTTTGATAGGAGCTAGTTGTTTTCATTTAGGATTTCTTGTGTAAAATCAAAACTTAACTTTTGTTCTTTTTATGTAAAGATGTGTGTTTAAAGGCAGAGTGCCACCTCTCTCAAGCATTCTGTATTTGTGTGTTTAAAGCGCCCATATTATGCTCATTTTCAGGTTCATAACTGTATTTTAAGGTTTTACCAGAATAGGTTTACATGGTTTAATTTTCAAAAAACACCATATTGTTGTTGTACTGCACAGCTCTCTCTCACTGCTGTAGATCCTCTTTTCACCTGGTTTCTGTTTTAGCTACTGAGTGAGACCTCTTTTCATCTTCTTCTTCTGTACTATCTTTGATTGCACTCGCACATGCGCACTAGCTCAGATGTAGAGCATGTCAGCTAGCTAACTCTAGAGACAGTAAAAGAAAGCCTGTTTCTCCAACTTTGGTCAGTTACAAGTCAGGATTACCTGGGAGACTTCTAAATGAGGGCGCACATGTAAGTAGTTCTTTTGTAGATTATGGTGAACTTGTGTGTGTTGTAGCAGTGCTTTGCTATTGAGAACGACGTAGCATGCTAGCGTTAGCGTTAGCCGGCTACAGCTAGCATTAGCCGGCTAACGCTACGAGCTAACGGTTGTGGTTAGCCAGCTCATTTCGGACTGTGACGTCACAGTCCGAGGCCGATTTTGAACAGCTCACTAGGAGACTGAAAGCAGGACACATTCAGAAACTGTATCTCACTCAAAACAGCATGGATGGATTCTTTTCAAAGTTTGTATGTGTGTGGAAGCACCAGATATACAAAAGAACACCCCAAATCCCAGAAAAAGTGTTTTTTTCATAATATGGGCACTTTAAGATTTTAGAAAAGATTCATGCATTTTTAACCGTATTAATCCGAACTACAATGCAAAACATTTGATGGTTCCGGGTCCTTGCTGCTTACCTTTGTCTTGCATTTAATAAACCGAACATATCTGGATTTTGGACTTTTGGGCTCTAAGAAATTCCATTCTGCACAATTTTCTGACGTTTTATTGATTGATCTATTGAAGAAAAAAAGGATTATTTATTGTAGCCCTACTTGAAACCATGTAGTAAAGAAGTCCAAAAAGGAAGTTTAAATTATTATTTTTTTTTTAAGTTTTAAGGTAACTATGAGTACCTGTTTAGCTGTCTTCTCCACATGTAGCCTCCTTTACCCCAGTTTGGTTTTCGCCTTGGGGAAGGTTAGTTCTTAAAAGGTTTGGCACTGTTTAAATGGGGTTAACAGTCTCTGTTAGCCCAATTTTCAGTGGGCTGGGTCCCTGTGGATGTCTGTGATAGATGGCCACATACAGTATAAGCAACTTACCTACGGCCGGCTATGATGTGCACATGCAGAGGATGAGCTTGTGATTGATAGAAAAAGGTCTAACAGCATCAGATCTGTCACTTGCGTCGCTGCAACACAACTGGCTCCCTTTTCTTAACATCTGTCTCTGCCAGCGAGGTTGTTTCAAGAAGGTTGAGAAATCCACTGTGTCCCTCAGCTACATCATTCATCAAGTTGCCATTACTGCCGCAGACAGGAAAGTGTATCCCAGAAGGCCTTGTGTACTTCCTGCTTCGGCAAAGGTCAGAGTGACCGTGCCGCCTGACTGAACTCTCTCAGCTCAGCCACTGAACATTTTGGTGTGCACAGCGTGCTGTAGGCCCTGGGGTCTCACTGAGAGGAGAGAGTGGAGGACAGATGTAAAAAGAGGGGTGTGAGACTCACCTGGCTGGCTGTGGATGTGGCACAGTCTACCTAACATGACTGTAATTTTACTGGATATAAAGAAGCAGAATCATATTTACAATAAGTTGAACTAGTCATATATATTGTAGAATAATAATATCCTTTAATTTCATTCATGGATGTTACACATGATCCTCTTGCCTTTGCTCATCCAATTCTCACATTATTCAGGAATATTTTAGAGCAAATCTAAAATAAGAATTATGATGTCAGCGCATCTGCAGAACAGTCATGGGTGGTAGGAATTAAAAATTCATAAATTGTCAGAAGGTGGAGGATAATGCAGCAGAATGAGAGGTGAGGAGAGAAATATTGGGGACAAGAGAGGAAAGGCAAGAAAGGATGAAACAATTACACCTTTTTGTGTAGAAAATTGGCGGGTATGTTCATTGTTGAGCGGGATTTCTAGCCCTTTACTCCAGAGTTTTTCCTGGCTTTAAAGAAGAGATCATGGCTCAACTCTCAGGATTCATCAGTAGGGTTACAGTCATGTAGGCCAAATAAACTTCTGCTTGGCGCTGATCCTATACATAAATAGCTATACACATGGTTATGATTGTAAATGGTTGACATTGTTAATACAAAACTTCTAAACTTCTAGCAGTTGTAAATGTGTATGTATAGCTTTGACATTTAGCCATAACACATCACCAGTTTTCATATGAGTGGCCTTAGTTTAACCCTGAAAAATTTGCAAAAAGTTCACACTTCCCCTTAGCTCAAAGGGACATAACAGTGGTCTTAACTATGTAATAAGGTGGCTACTATTCAGTTAATGAAATGTCGCCCATTTCACATGAATTAACAAAGACATTCATCTTAAATTGGATAAATGAGCAGTAATGTCAGAATCCATAAATGAACACATCCCCAAAGTTAAAATTCTTAAATTAATATGTATTGTGTTGATTAATATTTACACTGGAGTGCCTATTTTTGTGCCGGCCCAGAAAGATCATAGAACTACTGTAAAACCAATTCAAATAGAGGGCAAAGGAAGTAGAGAAAGTATTTAGATCAGTCTTATGCACATAATTATAAATATTTGCTGTGTAATTTCAACTGGCACGCATCGCATTTGACTAAGAAACATCATTTGACTGAATAATATCTTTAATAGAGGAGTGTAATTAGATGGAAATGTCAGTAAGTTTCAGAGAGATAAAGGCTTACTGGAGGCAGCTAAATGTCATGTTCTTCTTTGACACCTAAAAACATCTTTCCTGTTCACTTGAGTAACACGACTGGCTCTCCATTCTGAATGGGTAACATCGCAGTGAATACAAAGCACTTCAAATTGTAATCATTCATCCAGACTTTGTATGTTTTAGGTTCAGTTAGCATTTCCCATTAAGCTCCCTGGGAAACAGGATCTGATGTCTGCAGGTGATGTGGCTACTACCTAATGTGTTTGCGTTCCGGAAAAAAAATCATCTCTATTTGATTTCCTGACAAAAGTTATCGTACTAAAGCCCATGACTTGTACATCATTTGCATTTTCCCTGAACTCTCCTCTGTGATGTATAGGTATGGCTCAGCTGTTGTTACTAATTAATTAGTCAGTGAGTCCTGACTTTGCAGAAATGCTTGACCCCGGGTTTGCTGCAGTCCTACCTGGATACTTGGATGGACCGTTAATTTGCTCTTGTGGGGATAAACCACCATGAAAGTGCTTATCATGAGTTCTGGATCATCATGTTGGAGAAGACTGGTTGTTCTGTAAGTGATTAATCAGCGACAATATTCTCATCCAAGGAGCGTTATTTCCTTTGTCTCCCGACTTTTACAGTTTCAGTTTGATTAACTCATAAATAGGGATGTCAACTTACCAAAAATCTAGTATTCAGTACCAATACCAACAAAAGTACACAATACTCGATACTAAAGTCGATACCATGGTGTGCGTAAAAAAAAAGGAAGAAAATAATAATACTCTACATTACATTAAAAAAACATTAATAGCTTTATTTAAATATTGGGGGGGGGGGGGGGCAGCATCATGTCACTCTCCTTTCAGTGTTTTCTTTTAGTTTCAACTTTCTGTTATATGGTGTGGAGTAGAGGGGGCAAGGAGAGCGTGATTTATAAAAACGAAAACGTCAGTCTTCAAGCCTGGCATCACCACACAGCCAGCGTACGGTACCGTCTTTCATGAGTTCACCCAGGACTCCCAGACAGCAAGCATGTTTACAGTAGTTACGTCTGTTTCTCTCTGCCGTTGTTGTTTTTCACAAAGAACCAGACTGGTTAAAGTTAACTGATCCATTAAAACAAGCACTATCAGAGCAAATGTTAGGTTGTAGTAGACAACGGCAGAGAGAAATAGATTCACTTGTATATACTTCAGGTCTGGAAGGATTGCATCCCCCGGTACCTGGAAAAATGAGGACTGGCACGTTTTCAGAATTGGTTGTCAAGACATATCCTTAAAAACCAAACAACCCATTGGTAGCACTACAAGAAAAGTCAGGGGATCACCAAAGTCATTAGGATTCATCCTACCAAATGTTCTGCCAATCCATCTTGTAGGTGTTGAGATATTTCTCTGAATAAGGTACGACTTTGACCTGCGGGTGTCGTTAGATAAAAAGTCAGAGGACATTTCAGTCTGGACCAAAGTGGTGGACCGACTGACAGACTCCTTGACAGTGTTGTTTATTTTGGAGACTAGAATGAATCCACTTTCCCACCAAGAGCAATGGCTTTATGCATTACAAAGGCACACGTTAATATGTTACCTTTGCATAAAGAAAATCTGTATGTTGGTCATGTTACCTCTCCCCTCCACAGCCAGCCAGGCTAAAGACATTAGAATGCATCTAAAAGTCCAAGGATCAATACTTGCTCTGATCTTTACAGAAAACAGAGAATACTAATGATACAGATTCCTCAAAACAAATTTTTCTCTCAATTAATCTATGCTATTTTCAACATACCTGCTCCCAGTCTGTTGGGATATTTCACTCCACACATCATTTGACATTTGTTCAATATTACAGCAGTGGAGCAATGATGACTGTTTAGCCAGTCTGACTATTACTAGCAGTGCAGCTCTGCCTTAAAAATCTTACAGGATATTTGAGTACAGCTCAATCCTGCATACATTAACTCTTCTCCTTCAGATAAAACATTACTACTTGTACAGGCATTGATGCTATGGACATCTGGCTTTAACAAGGCTTCTATATGTGTCAGTCATCCTCCCTAATGCAGTGCATGCAGAGAAATGAAGCTTGTTGTGTTAGAGGCTTGGCACCACGTGATACTATAAACCTCACCAGTCAGCTGCCATTTAAGGCTCCCTTCCTCTCCTCCTTAGTGCACAGTGAGACTGACGCTGACAACTGAAGTGTTGGAGGTACTGGAGCTTTTAATTGAAAGGCTTGTACTGGAAGTATCTTTGTCCCAAATGAAGTGTCGTCTCAATGGTATTTTCGCTCTTCCTCCTAAGCCGTGTGCATGAACTCAGCTGCAACTCTCTTCTCTTCGTTCTCAGAGTACAACGCTGACACAGAGGGATGGGAATCAGTTTAGTCTTCCAGGTTTTTTATTAAACATGCGGCAGGATAGAAAAGTTATAACTGTAGATTACTTTTCATGTTTCCCTAAGAGATCAAGACAGCAATGAAAACAAGGGAGCCTATTTTGGCTCTTTCTTTATTACTTCCTCTTCTCTTTTGATATGCCATATTATGGCATATCAAAAGAAAACACTGTTGAGACACTTATGCTTGTTTCATGTTTCTTGTGGTCAGCATGGTGCTGAACGTCTGGTCGTTCATACCGATTGCGGTCAAAGTGTCTCCAAGAACGGCTCC
The DNA here is from genome assembly GCF_010015445.1 of Perca fluviatilis. Taxonomy (NCBI): domain Eukaryota; kingdom Metazoa; phylum Chordata; class Actinopteri; order Perciformes; family Percidae; genus Perca; species Perca fluviatilis. The sequence goes on from NC_053114.1 coordinate 33,293,639, forward strand.
ACCAACTTCTGAGGGAAACAGTTGGCTCTTTAGCTACTCACTGCTCCACTATGCTCACATGCTAATTGCTAACGTTGTCTGTGTACTGTGTGGTGCTGGGCAGCTAGTGTACAGTGGGGTCTCAGAGCTTTGTTTGTGCCTGCTGTGGCCTGGAAACAACACTTATGATACTGTACCAGCAAAAGTAACAGTAAAGTTGTCGGCTGGAAAACCAATACAATGTGCTAAAAGAGCACAAAGCTCTGTGGAGCTGAGGGAAACTGTAGAGTGTGGTGATATATGATCTGTTGGTTTATCACTACAAGTGACCCCCTTCACATACAAGTATTTGATTTATTGTTAATTATAAAGGCATTGATTATAGTAGCTTTAAAGAAATACCACAGAGATGCCGCCGGCACTAAGTTGATGTGTATTTGTAATTAGTTGATATAAAATATGGTAAGTACAGCACTGAAAGGTATCCATAGCAACAAGTGTCATCAGGTACCAGTGTACCCTGGAAAAGAGCTGGTTGTGTATTCAAAAGTTGGGGTCTTATGACCAATGAGTACCATTTTAGTTAGTAACTTAGTTAGGCATCAACTTAACTGAACTGCATACTTAAATATAAAATAATTTACTCTTTTGTTCATTTTTAAGATTATTTTTTGGGGCATTTTTCAGCCTAGGACAGCAGAAGACATGAAAGAGGAGAGAGAGAGAGGGGGAATGACATGCAGCAAAGGGCCGCAGGTCGGAGTCCAACCCTGGCCCGCTGCGTCGTGGAGTAAACCTCTACATATGGGCGACCGCTCTACCAACTGAGCTATCCGGGCACCCTCTTTTGTTCATTTTTAAGGGTCCACATGACAAAAAGGTTGTTAACCATTGCAATAAAGCACATTGTTTGTGTGTGGTAATGGTCAAAGCCACATTGCCTTTTCAACCACATTTAAGACCATTTGTAATACAGATGCAAATCCTATCGAACCATCCCTCTGTCTCTCGAATCCCCTTCAAACTGTATGTTTCCTCCGCTTTTTTATCCTTCTCATTTTACCTCCTGCTGCAGTAAAGACAAATACTCAGGGAAATGGACTGTTTACTCCTCGGTTGTGTTGGGCGTTATGTTGGCTGAGGTTGCCTGTGTGTTCTGTTTGCCCATGTTAGCGCTGCTTACAATGCCCTACACGAGGAAGGTGGCAAGGCTGCTGGGTTAAGCCGGGCATGTGCCCTCAGAGGAGGTTTAACTCACACAGGCAGTGCCCTGTGAAATGAGCCAGCTTGGCCCTGTGTGAGATTGTGTCTTTAAATGCTGCCCCAGATGAAATATCCAGCTCCATCTGACCTGCAGCTCATGTCAAGACTGAGCAGTCTTGTGAAATGTCAGTCATGCAATGTCAACGTTAGGAGTTAAGCTACAACAGCAGGAAGACGAGAAACAACATAAATCGTCAAACAGACAGAAAACCTCCTTAGAAGTATGCGGCTGCTGCTTTGTGAAAGCATCACCTCCTTGTCCCCACCTGCCCCCACCTGTCTGTCTTGTCGGACATTGCAAACATAAACTAACTGAATCATGGCTCAAGCTGTTTTTCCTTTCCGCCATAACCATTATGTGTGAGGGGTGTGTTGTTGAGCTGCGGGCTGTGTGACAGGAATAAGAACGACTCCTGGTAGTCCTCTCAGGGACTCAGTGAATCTCTGCAGCTCTGCAGCTAATTGTCTCCGCCACTGTGTGTCAGCATCTTGAATGCTGCAGCAACGTTGCTCCTGTCACAGGCTGACATTTTCTCCTGATATTATTTGAAAAGGTGCTGCCTCACCTGTGACGATTTCAAAAGCAGGTGATATAAAAAAATTACTTCTTAAGAACTTAAACGTTTACTTTTTTGTGAGCTGATACCAGTAACCTCCCAATAACTTATTGAAACTGTCAGGAATCAGAAGGCTTACTCATTATCTTCCTATAATCCCAGGACTGTTTCATAAGTGTACTGGTGTCCATGTCAGATCTCTTGTCAGTCTAGTCCGTCAGGTCAGTCTTTTGAAGTGATTGCATAGAATGAAGTTGCAGGGCATTTGCCCCTGTCAGCCACCATATGTATGTGATCTTATATGCTTTGTCTAATGAGACCCAATTAGGGGTGTAAAAAAAAAATCTGTACACTTGAGTATCGCAATTTTTTTTTATAGATATATATATATATATATATATATATATATTTTATTTATTTATTTTTTTTTTTTTTTTTTTTTGTTTACGTGCAAAAATATTCATGTAAGACAGTGGTTCACGTTTATGTTGTGTTTAAATCCGCTACCACTAGATGTCTATGCTGAGACACACCACTAGTGTCCTTGCCTAACAGTGCCTAGTAGTTCCTGACTTTTTGCTAGAAGCTAACATTGTAGCTATGGCTGAACTTTGGCCTATTTTAGCATATACAAATTTGCTCACTAAGAACCTGTGAACCACAATCCCAAACTGGCAGTTTGATTTTCTGTATACTGAATTGTTTACCTAAAGTAAACTTCTTTGACTTTTATACACATCATGTCTTTTTTTAAATATTAGTTTTTCTAAAATTCTACATAAAAAAAAAATCCCAATATATCACCTTACGCACAGTATCGAAATATATTGCAATATCTTGAATCGTGACCCATGTATCGTGATGCGTATCGTATTGCCAAATTCTTGCCAATACACAGCCCAATGGTACAGCTTTTCACCAGTGTGCGCTCTTCTCATCTAGATGTAGTCATTTCACACATATGTCCAAAATCACTATTCCATTCAAAACTTTTTCCACGTTTCGCAAGTAAATGGCTTCTCACCTGTGTGCGCTGTTATATGTTTGTTTAATACCGATGTGTGACTGAATCTTTTTCCACAAACATTTCCAAATATGGTTTCTCACCTGTGTGCTTTCTCATGTGGAATCTTAAGCCCTACTCCAGTTGAAACCTTTCCCACCTTTTTCACAAGTGTACAAGTAAATATGGCTTCTCACCTGTGTGGATTCTCAGGTGCTCTGTCAGGTTACTGTTGTGTTTGAAATCTTTCCCACGTTTTGCAAGAATACAGCTTTTCACCTGTGTGTATTCTTGTATAAGTCTTCAATACTAATCAAGAATCAATCAAGAATAATGCTTATGACCTTTGTGGGTGCTCATGTGAGTCTTCAGTACTGATGTCTGCCTGAACAAAAACGAATGTCCACAAACGAATATGGCTTCTCACCTATGTGGGTTCTTATATGGTCCTTTTTAATACTGATATCGGAATGAATCTTTTCCCACAGACGTTGCAAGAATATGGCCTCTCACCTGTGTGGATTCTCATGTGTGCATACATCTGTGACTTTCCCACAAGTGTCACATTGGAAAAACGTTGTACCTGTGTGAGTATTACAGTGAATGTTTAACAAGTTAGCAGGAGTCAATATAAAGGAATCAGTCTCCTGCTTCAGTACAAGTTGTTCTCCCTCCTGACTGGTGTAGAGTTCCTCCTGTTCCTCTTTAATCTGTGGAGGCTCTGATCCTCTTAGTCCAGACTGGAGTTCCTCTCCTGAATACAGAGCTGCTGGTCTGCGACAACCTCCTCCTCCTTACGGACATGTTGCTGTGGGAGCTCTGGAGTGACAAAGAACAAAATAAATAACGCTAGGATACTACTGGGATGGTAATGTTAAAAAAGAAAATGCAGACATGCAAGCAAATTAGTACGTCACAATATTAAAACAACTTGGATCCTATATAAATCAAATTCCTCTGTTTTTGTTTTTAAAACTAATTCAGTTTTACACATCTATCCTGTGTAACATTATTTCAGGTTTCCATACGATATCCAACAGTCTGCACTGACGATTGATCTCTTCCTTGTACTCAACGATAATATTTCTTCAGCAGCAGCTAGTCGCTCATTGACAAACTATCTAAAACACTCGAAAGAAGACATTGTTGCCCGATTATAAGTGAAACATACGCAACAGGTGGGAGTGAGCTAAAGTTTCTTTAAGCTGTCAATGCGACATCTGTCTTGCTTCATTTCACATGGAGATTAGGTTATCCTCTCTGTACTTATGTATTTTCGAATGATTTGGCAGACAATCATTTAAAATAAAAACATATTAGCAGGGGGGGGGGGGCACTTGGAAAGTGCTCATATTATGCTTTTGGCTTTTTCCCTTCCCCTTATTGTGTAATATATATATATATATATATATATATATATATATATATATATATATATATATATATATATATATATATATATATATATATATATATATATATATATATATATATTTTTGTGCATGCTATAGGTTTACAAAGTGAAAAAGCCCAAAGTCCACCCCAAAGGGACTTACCATCTTCCAGAGAAAACACTATTCACTAGAGGTTGACCGATAGTGGATTTTACCGATACCGATAGCTAGGTTGGGCCGTATTTGCCGATAACCGATTAATCGACCGATAGTATATAGAATTGATACACCCACAGCAATGCTACACAAGCATGTGTGTTGTCTAAAACAGTTCTCCTACATATTTGGAGTCATCCAGTGCAAAAATAAAAATAATGAGCATTATAATTCATATAAAGGACAAACTATTTACATTTCTTCAAAAAAGGCCCAAATGTATGCCAAATCTCAAAACAGTGACGCCATTCTTCTCTGTAGAACGGTTTAGAACGGTAACAGACGATCTCTGACCTGGAGGGATCTATCTTTCCCACTATATACTCTCTGTTCTTGCTTGGATGCCCATATAAGGCGTAATTTGTGACAGACCTGCCTTCCCATTGGTTGAAAACATAAACATTGGCATCATGGGAGATTCCCTTGTCGGTAGCACGAAGTTAGCGGCAGAAATGACCAAAAACGTGATGAATTATGGACATCAGGTGGATAAATCTTGGATGTAACAGTTTGGATTTAATGCTCAACAACCCCGAAAAAAGGCACAAGTTCCAGGCTGGATAGAAAATCACCTGTAAAGGCTAGAAAGACACCAAAGACACCCCCGTGACGGCTAATTCGTTAGCTTTTGGCTGCAGCAATCAGTAAGTCTCTACGTTTAACTGTTATTAAATTATCTAAATATGAATCAGAGGTACCTTGTAACAAATGGCAGCGCGCGCTTCTCAGCCGCTCCAGCAACAGACGCAACCAGAAAAAATTGGTATGAATTTTTGCCGATAAAGATAGTTCCACCAATCAACTATCGGTGCCGATTAAATCGGTCGACCTCTACTATTCACAAACGTGCGTCACTTTGTGCGTCACTTTGTAACACACATTATAATGCTCGCCTAGCTGCTATCATGGCACTCTCTCATGCTCTGCAACTGACAAACTAGCAGTTTCCATATACCTAGTACAATTTTTTTTTTAAAAAAAAAACTATGCATTGTGATCCCCCCTTTTTTAAAAAAAAAACACAAAAAAAAACCATGGTGTTTTCTGAAAATTAAACCACATAAACCTATTCTAGTGCAACCTCTAAATAATCTCTAACCTCTGAAAATTTGCATAATATGAGCACTTTAACACAGGTAGCCTAAGTAAAAGCAACAAAACATTGTTAACAGACCCATGGATTTAAAATGGTAGTAAATGCGTGTCATATTAAAGAAAAAGGTTATTTTAAATATGAAACGTGAAAGTACTCATGCACAATGGCCCGTGTCAGTGTTACAGACGCCATGGTGTTTGAATAGCATCATTGTAGGAGAATGGGGCGTATGGCACCCTGAGGGATGCAATCAATGTAGCCATGATCAATGATCTGGTGCTTCCTGTTTTATGGTGAGTTATTGTATTAGTCTGTGTCTTGTTTTGTCTGTAATTTCTTGTTGAGTTTTGAGTTTTGCATTTTAAGGTATGTATCTATTGAGTTTGTGTTCTGTACTGTCAAACATTTATGGATGTGTTGAGTTTTATGTATTTTAAAGGCCTATCTAGGGATGGGCATTCCAAATCAGCTTAGGCTATAAATGCTGTGGTGTGCCACATAGGTCTATGCTACATACTTCCCCGATACAAATAAACACAATGAAATGAAACATCAGTAGCCTCACTGTGCTGCATATTAATAAATCCATTATAAACTATATAACGTGGGGGGCTGGGGGGCAGATTTACAGAGCAGATATGTATGTTGTAGCAATTAAAAACTTGCCATAACACTCAACATTTATCTGCAGATGTTTTCAGTCTAAAGCGGAAATACAGTCACATTACTTGGTGTGACTGACAGGCTTAACGTGCTGCTTTTTCTTAATTTGTCAGTGCATTGCAGTGAGTTAGCGGAGCGCTACAGAATAAATCTGTGTTAATTTCTGCATTTTATTGACTCGGCAAAACCCATTTTCTGGCTTCCATTACATCCCTCTTGGTATTTGCAGACACTGTTATTGTGTACACTGCCAGCAAACACTATCTTTGAAGTTGTCATTAACATGGCCTCCAGCGATGTGTTTCCCAGCCTACTGTCTATGACAAAATACAGGAGGCTGCATCAATTTAATGAATTTAGTCAGGCAGTAACACACCACTAAATATAAGCTTTACCAAATTAAAAGTTGTAGGAATAATTAAAAAACTAAAACACTGAATGGAACTGTAAACTGCATTGTTATAAAATCAGCATTCCTGCACATGTTTACCTTCTAATATGTATTGTACATTGTCCATAGGCAATATGTCTCATAAATATGAGACAGACTTTGTATATGTCTTAATGTTAACATCAGCTTTACTGTTCTGCTGCATGTCTTGTGATCATTTTAATTAATTTAGGATTTGGCCTAATTATTTGTCTCTGAGCGTCATGTCTCAAATTAGTAGCTGATCAAATCCCCTCCCCATGTGTCTGTGGGAGACATTTAGCAACACAGCTTGAAGCGTTGATGCAGTTTTTCATGCATTTTTTAAGTTACTTTGCAGGATTCTTCCCACATTAATGGATTTCATTTCTTTTTTAAATGTCATTTTTGGATTTCAGCGCATACTTTTTTTGATCTAGATGGAATTATAGAAAATAGCATAGCATTTTCTCTAAGATTTAACTAATTGTGGGCTCACAGATCTGCAAACTTCATTACATTACTTTTTTTAATTTTCCACCTGCAAGGCAGACATGGTGAGTGTTCCTCAAAAGCTCCTTCACTAATGTAATCCAGCAGGCTGAATATATTGACATGATGTGACTGGACTGTCTTGTAGTTGAGGTGGTTTGCAGTAACTCTTGTCATCAGAGATGTTTGATTCTGATGCGGGAGATGTAATGTGACAGAGCTGGAGGATGACTAGAGCGGCAAAGAAAGGCAATAAAAGATTCAAAAAACTCATCTCAGGGCACTGGTGAAAATCTAGGAAATAAATGTGCTTT